>NW_015112977.1:245570-276616 GCF_001443285.1 Poecilia latipinna
GGGGAAAATGGGGGAAAAATTTTTTGCGGGTTTTTTAAAAAAAAATTTTTTTTGGAAATTTAAAAAGGAAAAAAAAAAAAAAAAAAAAAAAAAAAGGATGAGCCTGTTAATGTGAAGCTTTAAAACTAATAGGACTTAAAAGATTTATAAAATCAAAAACGTATTTAACTTCTAGCTGATATAGCAGAGGTGTTGTTGGGTTCCAGTAATTGGATAACATAACGTCAAGGTCAAAATAAATTATTCCTTCTGATACAACTTGAATCGTATTGATACAACTTGAATCGTATTGATACAACTTGAATCGTATTGATACAACTTGAATCGTATTGATACAACTTGAATCGTATTGATATAACTGCTGAACAGAGAGGTTACGCAGGATCTAAAAGATCTCATTGTGCCAAGGTGTCAGTCCTGAGAAGGGTGTATAAAAGTTCATGGATGTTCCACAGCACTGTGAAAACGGCCACTACAAAGTGAACGAAATTGGTCAACAGCGATGATTCAAAAACAAAATTTCTCTAAACAGAATGAAGAGATGGGACGGAAACTAGTCAGGGAGGCTGCCAAGAAGTCAATACAAACACTGCTGCAGGAATTTAACACCAGCTCTGGCTGTGTGCTTCCTGTGACAAAAACTTCCTGTATTTTCCACATGTCTTAAATGACCCCACCTCCCTATTTTAATAGTTAAAATACCAAATATAACTTGTCTACTGGGGTGTGCATGTGACACCTTTTTCTTAGTTTCTCTCCAGGATGGAAAAGACAAGAAGAGTACATCCCATTTCTCAAAGAAAAATATTCGTATTAGTTTGAATATGCATTTCCCTATTATTAATGTCAATCTGTCCGGCTAGCTTATCTCCTTTCTGTTGTTTTTGATTTGATTGCAGTGCACAAAGGACATTTATTCATAATCCACTGGTTATTCGTCAGTGCTATATGTATCGAGTATTTTTGCTAGCAGCGGATCCAGAGATGTTGCTGCAACATTGGCATGCCCAGTGTAAGGGCATTTAAAATTTATTTCACCTCTGTGTGAGGGAAAGATTACCATGCCCACGATATGGCTGCAATAACCATAATAAACACCGAATTTTGTTTTCGACCAAACAGCAGATATTAGGACTTATTCGTCACTTTATCAAACCCTGTCAGGATGAAATACATTTTTTAATTTAGAACCTCACGTTGGCGTTTCCGAGTCTAACAAACTACTCTTTGGAGAATTATAAAGGGGGACTGAGCAGATATAGAGAGACGGCGGACGCGATCAGAATGGTCGTAAACGCTGCGCACGCTCCGTCAAGCGCTTCGGTAGTCGGGAGCTGCTGGGAGCTCCTTTTTTACGAGTCTTTATTAAAAACGTTTATCGTGGGGCTTTATTTAAAGTAGATTACATCCAAATTAGTTTAGTGGATCGGTGCGTGGTTCTAGGAGCATTTCCAACAAGTGCTTAGATAAGTCAGCTGCATCGGCCGCATCCGCACTCTACTTTTGTGTTTGCAGGAAAAGAAGGAAAAAAAAAAGAAAAGAAAAGAAAACAAGAAACCAGAAAGCAAAACACTGCAAATCCCCCCAGATAGTTTGTGTATATGTGTGTACGCACACGGCGCCAGTCTCTCTGTCACCTCCCTCCAGTGTCTCGAGACAGGAAGAGACATGTTCTCCTCGGTACCCCCCCTTGGGGAGTCGATGGGAGGTGGCAGGAGTAAGGAGGCTAACATTCATCAAGCTGTTGATTGGTGCTAGTCTCCCCTGTCTCCCTCTTACCCTTTTTTTCTTCATCTGTTTATTTCTAAGAGCTTTAAAGATGTTGCCTAAAGAATAAAAGCTTTCGTGGTGTTTTGGATTTAATCTCCATTGAGGGAAGGGAGTGGAAAAGGGAGGGGCTTGGAGGAAATAATTACTCCTATCGAACCGGGAGGAAGTCGTTTGACCAGTCACTCTGCCCCAGTGGATATTAACCCCGTCGGTGAATCAACTTCCCTACATCCGGCCTGCAGAGGAGGGTGATGGAGAGCCAGCATATCCAGTCAAGATTATTGTGATAATTGCAAACATTTGCTGCAGAAACATTCGCCGGGCAGCAACCCCGACTGTGTAGCATGGAGGAGAAACACATATTCAGATTATGAGATAAGGACTTCGTTTGTCTTTTGTTTGTGCTGCTGGATTTTTATTCAGGTTCTAGATCTACAGCGTCCGTCATACTAATGGGCACCCCTGGTATATAAATAATATGTACATGAACCATTTCAAACCGGTGATTTCCTAGAATCCACCACCAGTTTTTTTTTTTTAATCAAAAATATCCTGGTAGTTACCAAAACCTTTGAAAGAGAAAGAAGCTAGTGATACCACAGATCCTCCACCCTACTTACCTGGGGGTATGAGGAGCTTTTTGACGCCTTTTATAATGTTTCCTACCACACCTGGAATGTTTGTTAGCATAAAGTTCATTATTAGGGTGATAAGACTAAAACACATAACTCTAGGAAAAATCCCCCACATGACAGTGTGTAAGGATTCTGAAGAGTTGTTATCCTAAGATACTTTTCCTTTCTTCAGTTCTCTAATTATGAACTTTTAAGGTAGTTTTTCCTCCCTTACCATTCTCCTCACCGTTTGTGAAGTGTATATATAAACTTTGACCCTCGTCCAGCCTCGTTTGTCACCATTACAGTTGTTTTAAACATTTTATTTTTCACAGACTGTGATATGTTTAAGTTTAGGATTGTCGCAATTTCTATGCAGTAGTTACGTAATTGCCTAACTTTAATGTTTAATGGCATGATTGCCTGGCTTTCCCAATTTGAAGACCGGTTCGTAAAAAAGGGGCTTCTGTGTCATTTCGTGTATATAGCACATGAATACAAATTAAATAATCTCATACTCTTGATTAAGTTTTAAAAGCAATGCAGAAAATTACAGCAATTTTTTGGGTTGCAATTTTCTTCTCAACGCACAATTTTTCTCAGACTGAATGTTTGTTGTCAGAATCAAGGCAAGATTTTTTTTTTTCTGTATTTATAATGTAATCTTCGGTGAAATTCTTCCAAGGCTTTTGACACATCCTTAAAAGAGGTGCCAATAACTGCTCAGCTAGAGGGAAACAACAATTATGTCCTTTGCAACACAAAGCCATTGTCCCGAAGCAGCAGGCAGAATCTGTTTTTTTTTTTTTTTGTTTTTTCCTTTAAACCCCAGAGACGTCAGATCTTTGAAACTTCTTTCCACTAAGGAAAGAAATGGAGAGAAAATTCCCTGGAAACAAACTAGCTTTTTTTTTTTCCACTACTATTGTAACAAAGTGGCGATTGAAATTGCAGATAAGTGCTTTTTAATGGAGATTCATTCGATTTTTTTTTCCCCCCTTCACTTTGTTTAAATTTTAAATTTACCCTGACAGAACATTTTGTCTGGGTAAATCCCCCCCCCAAAAAAAAATTGGATAAAGGCTAGAATGATCATTGTAAAGCTGGATGGTTTGTGGATTATTTTACACACATAGTAAACAACACGTGTAATTAATACATCCACGGTCGTCGTGTTGTCATGCTGGAGCCGAATCAGGCTTATATTTTTACCACCGGAGAGCTCGTTGTTTAGTTAACCTTCCTGCTCGGTTTGTCCCTGATATGTTGCAGCTTTGCAAACAATTCGTTGTTTTTGTGTCCAGCTTGACAGGAGGACAAACGGCGCTGTGCACCGTCCAAAATGTTTAGCTGTAAACCATGCTTTATTTTCCTTCTGCTCCTCACATAGGAACTACCTTTTGCGTAAAATCCTAACACCACACATTAAAATTAGTGGTTGCGAGGTCAACAAAATGTGAAAACGCTCGAGTGGTGTAAATACTCATGTAAGGCGCTGGTGTTGTTTGTTGTACTGCTTGTGTAATGTTGTGGGAGTAGTCTTGGAAAAGCAAAAGCCTGTAATTAATTACAAATGTTGAATGTTGGTATTTCAGAAAGGAAGGCGAAGCTCGCCTAGAAGTCAGCAGTCTGGAGAGGTTTGTTGTGGGTCAGCGGTTGTCTTGGCGTCTCACTAACTGGGGGCGACTCGCAGACAGAGAACGCAGGCAGCTGGAACCGCGCTGGTGTGTGGGATCCTTAACCGTGAACTGTCCTAATCACCTGGCCTCTGGAGGGAAGAGCCTTTCTGAGAAGTACATTCACTGCCGCTTGCAAGTTCAAACAGAAAGCCACTGACTTTTCGGAGCTGATTAAGTTTTTTTTTTTTTTTTTTTTTAGTTTTGCGTTGTAATAACCCCCTGGATACTCAGAGTCACTTCATTCATCTGAAAGCCCATGAAGCTGAATTGTATTTGACATTCATGCTCTGGTAAAGAGCTTGCTCCAAAGACAACCTAACAGTGGACGTTAATGCGTGGTGAACTGCAGGGAAAGGTAATCCGTATTTTCCATCTGACAAGACATGCTGGGGGTGGAGGTGGGGGGGTGTGAACCCCTATCATGCAGGCTTGTCTGTGACCCTGTGAGAGACCAATATATATATGTGTGTGTGTGTGTGTGTGTGTGTTGTCTGGCTGCCTGCCCTGAGGAGGTTTTTGGCCAATAGCCTGACAAAACCAGTGGTTCCTGTGTGATGTTGGACTAACTCCAATTGAAGGAGAGCTTTGGGCCAGCTGGGGCCCTTTCTAATAAGGAAGTGGGACTTTATTCCTCCATCCCCTGCTGACACACAGAGGCATAGACTGTAGCTGCATCAGGTCTCAGGAGCTGCATGTCGGCAGCTGCATTCGCCACCACCCACCTCCCCAGCAGCCATCGTTGGGATGTAAACACAGCTCAGGACAGGCGGTTTTTTTCCTTGGGAAAGGGAAACTCCCCTTTAAGAGAAAGAAACCTCCAGCAGAACCAGGCTCAGTATGAGAGCCCATCTGCCACAACCAAGTTTGGGTTTGACCAACAAAAAAAAAAGCACAGAAACACTGATCCAGATGAATTTTCTATGTTATGGAAAACTTAAAAAGTTAAGTTTGTAGCTCCTTTAGTGGTTTCACAGCAAAGTAAATAAACTCTGAAATCAACTGGGTGAAAAACAGCAATATCCCCTTCAGTGGCTTTATCTAGGATGGAGACAAAGTGAGAGAAAAGTGGCTATGAATGTCATCGATAGAACATGTTACTGTCAGCAATAGCTCAGCTGAGTTCCCCCTCCAGGAAGGAGTTTTTGCTAAACAGAGACATCTGGCTTGACGTAACTTCTGTGCAATGACAAAATGAGAACATAAGGCTAATGGCAGCAGTAAAAAGTAATGCTCAGATGGAGAGCAGTAGGAGAAAGAAGCAGAGTGAGAAAACGTATTATGTCCTCTGAAATCACACTTTTTCTGTTACAAACGTGTTTCTACTGGGTAACCCCTTGTAAGCCATATTTGCTCAGACCTTTTCTGAATATTTCCGTTCACAATCTATTTAAACTTTAACTTCATTTGCTGATGTTTTTTTGTGCATTAACAGACTCCTGTGTAGCCCAGCTTAACAAGCTACCAAAACTTCATGCTTGAATGCTTTTTTTTGACATAAATCTAAAACTCTGCTATATTTAGCAAAAGAATCAAGACAATTGTTTCCATTACCATGGTTGAAATCAGTTACTTGTTGGAACTTTGCTCTTATTAGATGATTTAACAAGTCCTCTGTACCTTTTAGTCACAGCACACAATCGACAATCGGTGATAACAAGCGAGAAAATTCAAAAAAAAGAAACAGCCCATGCATTCATGAGAAACCCGATCACACCCCTTCTTTCTCAAACACCGCTTGTTTACCTACCTCACATTATGCGGCAGAACCGAGACATTGGATGTAACATATTAAGCCTAAAATTCACTAAACCTGTCCTTAATCTGTGCAGACATGTTCAATGATCAACCCAGTCTTTAACCTTGGCGTCTCAGCCAGAACAAACAGGGTGATGTGGAAGCAAGCGTCCCGTCAGGTTAGCCAAGCGGCTGTGTAGCGCATCGATTCCCTCATCCCTGATTGAACGCGCAATGGGGCATCAGTTAGTTCAAGCGTCCTTACTCCCTTAAAACAAAAAAAGCATTGTTCTCAAGAAGCAGTTTCCAAGTCTCATGCATCCTCTCTGACTATGTCAGTCTGCCACTCTCTTTCTTTCTCATAAGATTACGGATGACTTTCTAGTTGCTTATTGTTCCAGAGAGTTGCCCAAAGCTCCTCTGAACTCAAGTTGCCACAGTCTCAGGGAGAGGCCTATTTTTAGCAGTACATCTGGCGAGGAAGTCTGACCTTTCTTTGCGATCCGCTGGTGGTGGGATGCTGTGGAAGGTACAGATAGTCGGGGAGAAGCTTGACATGAGTACTTGAGACATCCTGCGTGTCACAGTTCAAGTTTGGGCTTGAAAGATTTGTAGGAAAACAAAAGGGAGGGTTCAGTGACATTAAAAGTCAACATCAGTTTACTAATCAGAGGAGAGATTTCATTTTCTGGGAAGACAGCTGAGTGTGTCCAGGATGTTGAGAAAACTCCCCTGGCAAGAAAATCGAATCCCTTTAGTCTATTTACCAAACTTTGTGTATCAAAGAAAGGTTCTGGTACATTTGGTCCCTTTCGATTCTTACTTGGGGATATTTTTTAATCAGGGAGATCCATTTAGTCAGACCGAAATGTCATAACTGGCACAAGCGGTTTAAAGTACGACCAAACAAGTTGTTGTTTTTTTTTTCCCCCTTTAAATCAACCCCACCACAAATGGAAATCTCAATTTTATGACCAATTTTGAGGTTCTGGTTTTTGCACTGATAAATATCGATTTTGCCCTCTACACTGGGCAACTGCTTTGCAATTTGTTTTAAAACAACAAACTGATTACCTTGTTCACATTTCAAGGTCTTTATGGTCTTACAATATCGACTGGTACAGCTGGAATTAGAAGAACAGCAACCTCTTTGTTCCCTAGACAATCTTTTCTTTAACTGACTTATTTCTGAGTTTGCCAACATTTTCAAACCGGCACAATCACAGACAGGTTTTATCCACAACAGGATGAAACAGAGGAGAGCCTTCCTGTTAACTGCTGAAAGTCTTGCTCTCTCTTGCTCTCCTGGGACCTGATTGAATCACAGACACGTCTACATGTTTTGTTGAAATAGATCCTTTAATATATGTCCTCCTATATTCTATTCAAACTCTTCGCTGAAGTACTCGGCGTACTTCCTGCAGTGATGACTTCTACACAAAAGAGCCTTTTTTGTAGGTGCACCATGGTAACGCTTGGGAATGAAACATTCATTGAATTTTCTACCAGCTTGTCATCAGTCAAGTTAAAAAAAAATCTCCTTCTGGTTTCTTTGTGTGTCTCAAACATCTGCACTCAAAAGTCAAATGTCTCGTCCTCAGGTGACTGATTGGACATGTTGGGTTTTCTTTGCATCCTCAGGTTCCTGATGTGTGATGGTGGCCGTGGCCGGCTGTGACGGGCTTTGCTGTTTGCCTCTTTTCCTTTTTAGAAATTAGGAGGAATGACCTGCTTCCAGATCCTGCAGCAGCGCACCGTCGGTGAGTTTTTTTGTTTTTTTGTTTTTTTTTTTCCTCCGCTGATTCCAACAGGAGAGGACAGCTAAGCGGCAAGGTGTAGATCCCACCTACCCACCAAAGTGTCCACCAAAGCAGTCCGTGTCTGCTCTGTCACCCTGTGTGTGTGTGTGTGAAAAAGATAAAAAGTGACACACCTCTGCATACATCTGCTGGCTCAAACCTAACCACTAAGACATTTTTAACACTGTGTCAGCTTTCATCTGAGCAGCTTTTTTTTTTTTTCTTTTTGTGTGTATAAAACAATTTTTTTCAGAACTAGATGCAGTCATAGTCAGAAGAAAGTACTTTCTCTTTCAGGACGTCGGCTCAGACTTTTGGGCTACCCAGAAATAAAAAGTTTGTGGCTGAAAAAAAAAAGTACTATGTGCCCACAGGCAGACATGATGGTGGCATCTTCATGTTGTGGGGAAGTGGATTTTCAGCGGAGACACAGAAGTGGATTATAGTTCATGGGAAGAGAGGTGGATGGAGGCAAAGACAGGACAATCCTGGTTGAAAATCTGTTAGACGACACGGTGGTGGAGTTTCACCTTCCAGCAGGACCATCCTAAGCATACAGGCACAGCAGGATCATTTACATAAAGCAGAATGGCCTAGTCAAAGTTTAGACCCAAATGCCATTGAGAAATTGTGGCAAGGCTGAAAAAAAAAAAAAAAAAAAAAAATGTTCACGGAGGCTCTACATGCAGTCTAAGCTTATCTTGGGTTATTGCATAAAATCCCAGTAAAATACGTCAAAGACAGCGTTTGGAGCAGGACGGCGATTCAAGGGGTGTGAGAACTTTCTCCAAATTGCTGCCCAGATTTTATAGAGATATTTCTATCTTTATGCTGTGACTGTTTTTCAGATGAAAGTTTGTGTGGTTTTGCAGACACAAAGGCGAGTATTAGAGATTTAGGGGGAGTCCAAGACTGGACTTGAGGGCATGTGTCTTTATTACAGTGTCTGCTTTTGTACGAGATTTCATGGTTTGTTTGTTTTTTTTTTTTTTAGAATCGGTGTGTGTCATTCAGCTCTGCATGGTCCCCTTGTATTTTCATTAGTGTTTAAGCTGCAATGTGCAGAATCCTGTACAGCCTTATCTTCCTTTTGTATTTTTCTCCCTTAGGCAGCAGCAGCCTTATGGGCTTCAGGACATACTAGACCCCAGCCTCCATCGCACATCAAGCGCCCGTCCCAACCCTCTTCCCGAAGTCTTTGCAACTCTATTAGATTTTTTTATACTGTTACATACTCGAGCTTTTAGAGGCAGCGCTTTGGCTACACCTCCTCTGACTCGGGCGATGGAAACGGTCCGCGTTTTCCCGATGGCGTCGCGTACGGGAAGAGAGAAAGACCGCAGGAGGAGATCCATGGAAGTGTGGCCAAAGTGCTATCGAGTAATGTTGTTATAATACTAGAATTATTACTATTCTGTATATCATTCATATCAATGTTATTATAATAAATACATGTCGAAGCATGACTTTGCAAAAAACTAAAAAAATAAAAAGTCGAAATAAAAAACAACAATGCTGTACATTTTTAGGTATTTTAAAGAAGTACAAAAAAGTATTTTTGTAATCAAGACAATGTTGAAATGTTTTGATCGGTTCATGTTGTGTATGAGAAATTGTCATACCTCTTGATTTTTTTTTTTTTTTGCCTTTTTTTGTGTTTTGTGCCATTTATAAAAAATTACAAGTTGTCCTTCCATACCAAAGCAGTCATATCAGTTTGCCTCCCTGTCTTTTCTACACAAATCTATGGATTTTGGTTTGCTCTTTTTTTCTTTGTTTTATGGAGCCGAGTTAAATCAGAAGTCCTTTTTTTTTTTTTTTTTTTTGCCCTGTAGGCTGTCATAATCAGATGTGCTAGTGGAGGCATCGACAGGATTAAAGCCATCACCGGTGAAGGTAAAAAAAAAGTGACCCCAGAGACGGCAACGACTGGCAAACTCAACTCCACTATTATTAGAAATCTGCTCCTTCATTTTGTAGCAAGAGGACAACAGATAAGTACAGAGAAACAAAAAGACCAAAGGCTTTTCTTTTTTTCTTTCTTATACTGGTGTGCTATTTAGAATTCAATGTCTGACTGCTTTGTAGTCCTCGGTCTGATATTTTTCTTATGAAGTAAGATATTATTTTTGCTGCATGTCCCTCTTGGTGTCACTCCAAAGAGTCCTTCAGCATCTGAAAGAATTTTTACTTTAAGCGATTTGTCTCTTTTGTCTATTTTTAGGAAGCCTGCGTGATTCAACTTGCTTTTGTCGAGTTTGCATTTGCATATTAATGATCAAGATGAGAGGGGGGGGTGGAGGGAGGGGAGAGAAAATCATTTCTAATCTGGTGTCTCTCTGCAATAACATCTGCTGTGCAACATATCATGAACTGATCATGTTTCTGTGACATTTTTAATGACAAAATTATGATCCTTGTCCCTTGTACTCGATTCTTGTACTTTTCTGATAAAGTCACATGTACTGATGTGGCGCTAAAGAAGAAGAAGAAAAAAAAAAAAAAACACTGAAATGCTGTAAGAAGTAAACAATACTCCCTGTAATCTTTAAACCCAGATGTGTGAAACCATCTAGGACGAGTTGAGTCATGTACATTTCTCAGTGTTTCTTCATGTTGAGTAGTAATAATAATAATAATAATAATAATAATATGCATCATATAACGGTGGACCATATCACCTGAGTACATGAAGACCTTTTCTTTTTTTTTCTCTTGCTTTTACAATTTTAAACCAAGTGTGGAGCCAAATTTATTAGAACAAGTATTTATAAAAAAAAAAGTGTGTGTGAGTTTTTTCTTTTTTTTTCTTTTAAAAGATCATAGAAGATGCCTATTGTATGTTTCACTGTAAGTATTATTGTAAGTTCAATTGTATAATCATTTGATAATTTTTCTAGGGCTTCTTTTGGTTTGTAGCTGTTTGATATGTGAATACTCCTATAAATTCACTGTGAAAGTCGGAGAACAAATAGATCTTTTCATGTTTTTCCAGCCTTATGGTACATAAGTTTTTCCTGGGGGTTGATGAGACGATCCCTCTGCTAATGAAAGATGTTTCTTTGCTTGGTTCAGTGTGTGTAGCTGTGTGTTGTGCATGCTCACGGCATGTTTGTTCTTTTTCTTAATGCTTACAGTGCTGTTGATATTTATGTACTTTAGCCACTGTGAGGAGGAATTTGACCTCAGTGAGTTGCAGAAATTTGTTGGTTTGAAACACACACACACACACACACACAGAAAAAAAAAAGGTGATCAAATGGAGCCGTTTTTATGAATATGTTAAATGAAGACATTTCGGTCCATCTGCCATTAAAGATCGACATTAAAGTTGCTGCCGTGACTGATGTTTATTTATCATAAAATTGGTTAAAAAAGATCAGACTCTTTTGTTCAAATAGGAGATATAGTTGAAGGCATCTCAAGTGTTTTCACTTTAAGATACTTTTATTTCCCCACTATTAAATGTAGACCAAAATTAAAACACTTCTGGGCTTTGAAGGGTGAATTTCCCCCTTCAGGATTGCACAAAAAAATCCCCAAAAACACTCAGAACTTATTCTGATTGGATTATTTTTTGATGACACCACAAAAGGAACTAAAATCAAGCAAGTGTGGACAAATTTTTGAATATTCAGACTTGTTTTTGTTCGTGCAGGTGAATGAAAAAAAGAACACATTTAGAAGTATTTGATAAGAGGCACGACATAATGTTACAAAGTAACTGCTGCCCCTCACTTAGGCTTTTCTTTTTGCTACTAAAAGGTACAAAAATGGCACATTGTAACGTAGTAATGGAAAGGTTCTCCATTAAAAAAAGTAAGACTAAAAGGGCAAAATGTCACACACTTAAAGAACTGTGTAGTAAAAGAAGGGATAAAAATCTATAATACAAATTCGTAAAACTATTGATTTAATATATCTGATGTGATCTAGTGAAAGATGCCATTGTCCAGACTGCAAACAGAAATAAATGAACATAAAAGAGAAGACGGCCTGCTGGGGAAAATTAGAGGACGTCGCTTGCCCATTTAGAAATCCACCTGCACATGGTGCCATTTCCATTTTCCCTCTTTCACACTTGTCATTGGATAACACCCCCCTCCGCACCCCCAGCCCTCCAATCCTTGGGGGCCATCAAAACATGATGTGG
The DNA here is from genome assembly GCF_001443285.1 of Poecilia latipinna. Lineage (NCBI taxonomy): Eukaryota > Metazoa > Chordata > Actinopteri > Cyprinodontiformes > Poeciliidae > Poecilia > Poecilia latipinna. The sequence continues at coordinate 257,320 of NW_015112977.1, forward strand.
GATACTATAAAGTGGTTTTTGCACCAGGGGAGCTGGAGACCTCTCCCTGCCCTCTGTAAGAATAGCCTGGCAAACCCAGGAGCTGGCTACACCTGAGACAGAGGCCAAAGCCAATTTACTTTCCCTCCATACTGTCTCAGCTCTCATCTGTCAGGCAGCATATAGCAGCTCCTCACATGGCGCGCGCACGCACTAGCACACATCTGAGGGGCGTTCACACGTTGTCACGGAGGAGAAAAGTGGTGGATAAAAGTGTCTTCTGAGCAGGGAGGAATATTCATGCGGATGCATGCAATCGTAAAACCCAACTTGCAACACATTAGCGCGACGTTCCTCCTCCCCTTTAAGGAGTTCATTAAAGACTTGTTTGTGATGCCTTTAAAGTGTCTGTCTTCCAACAGAGGAATGTCAAACAAAAGACACAAGGAGAAACGTAAAAGCAGCAGTTGTTGGTCGAAACTGCTGCCTGGGTTGTTTGTGTATTTCCTGTACCAGTATTTACTGAAAAATATTGGATCTCTGAAAAAAATATATATATATAAACCATATGTTGCAATTTGTTCATGCTAGTCACAAATGTGTCACCTGTTGAACAGCACAAAGAAATAAAAACAGTCACACTGACTGGTTCAATCTGACACACGTGAATTAACAGTGAAGAAATGAACTTCGCCATGTTAATGTCTTAAGTTTGCCAAGAGCCAAAGCTGTGACGGCTAAGAGGGTTGTGGCATCTTTAAAATTTCAGCTCCGACGCAAAGTTCTGGATCCAAGTCAAAGTGGTCAAAGGAGGGAGCAATGGACTCTGTGAGAGGCCTTGGCGAGTTGAAGAGGCTTGACCCGTGGAGTCATATCCAAAGAATAAGCTAATACAACTCTAATTGTTGAAGATGTTAAAGCTGGTTGAATGTTGTCACTAATCAGGATCCCCATACTGATTGCTACGCTTTACTGAAGGTACCATCAACGGGAATGTGCGTGCACTACTTGACTCAGGAACAAATGACACAGGGGGGCGAAGGCAAGTCAGCTGAGGGAGCGTGAATTGTGTCCTATGATCACTGCGGCCTCTTACAGTAGGACAGCTCACCCTTCCTGAAACTGTACATAATTGTTTTAATACTGTTTTCATTTTGTTTGCACCCTTGTTTTCTTTGCTTGTTGGTATTATCTGCACGCCTCAACCAGCAGTTCTCACTGTAACAAGTTTCTGCCATTGTTACATGAGTCAAACAGAAGCCAATAACCTTTGCCACAGAGCGGCTGTAGAGACTTGCAGCTAAAATGCATGAGACTTGACGCTGTACTCATCGCTGACTAACCAAGTCATCATTTCCACAGCTTGGATGCGTCTCTGCGCGGTCATTATCTGAACACTGATTGGTCAAAATGCGGCGCCGGGCTACCGAGAAGCACTGCCTCACGCCAAACCTCTGACTCTCCCACCGACGCTGATGGTTTCTCCGCGTTTGTTAAACAAACTGAAGATGAGTGAAGGAGGAAAAGGTTGCCCCCCACCTCTAAATCTACCCCTTGTTCTGCGTGTCTCTTCCTCCGTCCACCTTCTGTTGTTTGCCTCCTGCTCCGCACCCGGCCGCAGCTTCCAGCTCCCTGCGGTGGGCCTAATAAGGGCCCTCAGTTCCTCAGCAATCAAAACACTAAAGTCTCCCTCGACTTCCCATTTTCCCACAGATTCCACGCTGCTTCAGTCTGCTTCACCAGATTCCACACAAAGATATTTTTATTAATAATCTACACTAATATCCAGCAAGCGTACTGTGAGTGTGTGCGTGTGTGTGTAAACATCGTGTGTGTCACATGATGGCTAGCTTAACTCAGAATGACATCATATACCCAGAGAACCTTTTCAATGGAAATTCAGGAGTCCAGCAGCGCCTCTCACTGGTTATCTTAGGGAATTACAGACTCCATCTACAAAGTGCAACACCAACGACGGTGACGCTCTAATTACGGCGATAAGAAAAGCATTATAGAGGTGTGAAACTGCTCCAATACATTCAGTTTCTGAAACATTTAGACTAACTAAGTCTGAATATCTTAGCAAGGGAATTTCAGGGATAATTGATCGCTCCCTCTGCCCGGTCAGCTCAACATGTGGCAGACTCACCCGCCATGATTGATGTTGGCACTCAGGACGCGAGCCGTGATGGATCGATGCTGTACGTAGGGATGATCGTACCATTACTGCCTGTCAGTTGTCAGATGTGTTTGGATGGCGATGTTAATAAATTAGAATGTAAATGAAAAAATACAATTTCAGTTATTGAACTGAAAAAAAAATAAGCTTAGAGATTCCTTCGTTAAAGTTTATAATAAAAACCAAAAATCCAGTTTCTCATCAAACTGCGCAAGGGCAACAAAGTATTTTTAAGTAAAGCAATGTTATGTTAAGATGAAGGCAGCGCCCTTGATAGGAAGGAGAGACAACAGGCTGATCTCCACGCCATGTTTCCTTGATGCAATAATTCATGCAAAACTAGCCACACAGATGCATTTTGTGATTTCAGTCTCAACCTTTTCATTTATTCATCAATGTCTTTGCATTCCGACTTTTCTACTCTGTTGTGAAGAACTGTTCAAGTATTTAAAGCATCTTTAAAGGCTTTATTGACAAACTCTACAGATTTCTGGGAAGAGTCAGAACACATTGTTCTCAAATCTCTTCTTTATAACTTCTACCTGTCCATTTGGCATGCTGTGTATCGAGCCTTGAGGTTTTTCAAAGCCAGAGGAAAAAAAAAAAAAAAACAAAACATCAAGGACCTTCCCTTCTTGTAACAAAACCATGGTGGAAAAGATCCGTGCTCAAATTCCTGCTAACGTTGACCAAGCCCTGCACTGGTGGCACAGAGGGTCTGCGTGAGGAGACACTGGACCAGGGGTCACCAACTCCAGTCCTCAAGGGCTACCATCCTGCAACGTTTAGCTTCACCTCTGCTCCAAAATGTCTGAATTCCCTCACCAGCATTCATTCCTCTCTGCAATAGGCTGGAAACGAGCAGTTTATTTGATCCAGGTGTGTTTGAGCAGAGACGCATCTAAAAGTTACAGGATGGTAGCCCTCGAGGACTGGAGTTGGTGACCCCTGCACTGGACACTCAGTCAAGTCATAATAGGTGTCATAAAATAAATATCAAACTAGTTACGCTCTTTTCAATCTGACTAGTTAGCCACCTAAAACTAATCTGAACAGTCCTCGGAGAAGCATAAGTGTGTCACTACTAAATCCTTTCACCGTGACGCTATAGTTTGTGTTTGAATCGCAAATCTGATATGAAATGAGCACACGTTGCCCTCTTGTGGTCAGCAGTGCTTATTGCATATTGAGTCATTTTATTTTTGCTTTCTCATGGCCAAAAGACAACATAGATGTTGTTGTTGCTTTTTTTTTTTTTTTTTTACCCACAGAATGAGCAGCATTGTTTCATGTATCACCACTAAAGTTTCATGTGATAAAAAAAAAAGCCCTCCGTTTTAAAAGAGCACTTTTTTCCTTACAGGCAAACACATGATATCTCAATAACATCACACCACAGTCATTCTACACACTGGGTGAGTCGCCTCGAATCAGACTCTGGAGTGCAGTAATAATGCAATATTAGTTCCTCTATCCTCCCTATCATAAAGATTAAAAAAACACTGAGATGCTCATAAAAATGTAATTATGAAGAGGTGATCTTTGTGCTAAGCAATAATAATAAAAATAACAGCCCGCTATCACAACTGGCACGGGATTTGCAAGTTTAGGTCACTCCCCAATCCACACGGATTACCTCAAATTTAAAACAAAGAGTTTAAAAGGCAAACACTGCAACACGGTGAGTAAACATTACAGCAAATTGGGCTGTTTTCCTTCAATCTAATGGCAAATTAACTTTCACGTCTTTGAAGGTTTTGAACAGTTTGTGTGTTAAGTTGTATGAAACGTACCTCGACGGCCTCATGTTGTATGTAAACACGATAGTTTCATCACCATCCTCTGTTTTGTTCTTTTTTTATCTTCCTTTTATCTCGATGACGTCAAGAGTTATCAGAGTTCATCGGCTAGCTTTGTTTCCAAAAACCCACAAACATTTCTCAGTGTTAATGGCATGTTTAAAGTTTTATTGAACATTTCTGTTGTCAGATGAAACCAGCACGTCCAGCTTAGGCCGCTTTGCCCCGTGAAAAACCATAAATCTTTTATTGTTTCTTCCAAGACTTCAAACTGGCGCTGCGATTCTGTCCTAGTTGTGTTTTCTCCTGAGTTCAGCTGGATGTTATTCACAGTAATTGAGATAATTGAGAATAATAAAAAGGGGACACTTGGATCAGCTCTTTTAGCTCCCTTTATTTAGACTTCCTGACCTCCTGGCCTGAGAACTGGACGAAGAGTACAAAAATGTGTCTGTCAAGGTCATCAGTTGTCAATCAGGGGGCGGCACCTTTCTGTTTATTGTTTCACTGTTACAATGATTCATCCCCAAAGGCATTTGTACAAATGCATAAAAACATTTTTAGGTAGATAAAATAAATGAATTGAGAATACACCTTAGGGTTGGTTGTTCTCTACTGTTAAGAAGGAAAAAAAAAAAGTTGCGTGAGCTATATAAAAGTATGAACAGCCGGATCCTGGTTACTGCTTCTTGAAAATCCTCTTTGCATCCACGCCTTCGTAGCTGTAACTCTGCAAATAGAGACAAAGTTCAGGTGAATGGAGACATTGCATGACAAAAACTGCAGTCATGAATTTGTTTTATACGGACGGCTGTATAAAAACCGTTGTATAAAACAGATTTACGCACGAGCTGATCTTCCCGTTTGCTACAAGCAGACGATGAAGTTGTTTTTCAGACTTAGTGCTTTGATGTGACGGGCGCGCCTAAAACACAACACTTCCAGGTTCCTTCCTCAAGAAAGAGAGGATAAGATCGATTGGTTCTGGCAAACTTCAAAGATACAATTTGTTAAATATTTTCAGCAAAAACTTCGGCAGAGATTCTTGAGCGTAGCCTTTTCAGTTTTCAGAAAGCGGTGCATCTAGTTTAAAAGCAGGCCGATTCTTGGCAGCTTGCAAACAAACGCAGAGGGGAGCTGTGGGAAAGCTTTTAAATGACCCTCATCCTAATACAACTTGACAAAATATATCATGCATATGACACTGTTTAGCTATGAGATGGCAGCAGATTTACAAATGGGCCCGCTTCACTCTTGATGCCCCTATGGTGGGCCCTGTGCAAGCATGACATGTATGAAATTTTAAAAATCCGGTTTAGTTTGCAAATGCAGCCAGGTGGCTCCATCTTTCACTTCAGATTTATGAGTGGCACTGACCTGCACAAGCTCTCCTCCGACCAGTGATCTTGTGGTGGTCAGGACCTTGTTGTTGTCTTTCCTGGTGAAAGTCCCTTTCAGCGTATCACCCTCTAGCACCCATGTACCCTGGTAAAAAAAAAAAAAAAAGATTAATTTTTAACCTCTATAAGGATTTTAAGCCTGTTGCATTTTTTTATTATTATTTTCCTGTTGATTTTGTTGCATTCAAGCCATTTGTCGTCACTCACTGTGAGGTCGGTTCCATCGGCCATGGAGTAGTCAAACTGGACGCCCAGGGTGAAGTCGATCTCTTTGGTGCGGAACGTGCTGGACTCTTTGATGTGGAACTTGTCCCCGGTTTGCTCGATAACCAGCTTCAGGTTGTCGTGCTCGCCCAGCTTGCGTTTCACCACGTTGACGCCTGGAGGATGTTCAAAAATGCGTGTTTTTAAATTCAAAACAAGTCAAGTGGCAAACCTGTTGAACCTTCTGTGCATCTTGTCGTCTTAACCCTCACGTAGGTCACATCATTACAAAAAAATAAAAATAAACGGGACTGTTATGCAACCTAAAGCGCCTTCAGGTTGCGCCTGATTTGAGCGACTCACCCAGCTGCTCCATGAACTTGTCGTAGTTCTCATTGCGGTCAACCTTCCAGGTCCCATTGAAAGCCATGGCTGCAAGCTTTTCTCCTGGTCACAACCGTGTGACTGAGAATGCCCACTGGCCCTCATTTATACCCACCCTCTTCCCCACGTCGCTGTCAGCCCCCACCCTCCACTCTCACCCTCACCGAGCTGGCATGGAGGATGCCGTCCTTTATCTCACTGATTATCTGTCTGCTGATGTGGCCATTCAAATGTAGGGTGATTGCTGCGCGACCTCGAGGAAGGGCTCATAAATGAGCACAGGGCCCCTCCCTTCTGTGAATCTGGCACAGTTAAACACTGTTACACTGTTCTGCGGGAGGGGAAGGGGGGGAAGGGAAAGACAAAAGCGCGAGCTGTTTGTTTGGCTGCCAGTGGTAGTCACTCAGCTGAGTCCCTCTCTGTCCCTCACTCAGGCTTTTCTTTGTCTGGCGAGTTTGTGCCGTGCATGAAAATGACTGATTGATAGTGACAGCCTGAGATTCTCTGGTGTCGTAGTGAGCACAAAAACAATATTATATAGTGCACGATGCTGGATGGTTTCTATTTGTTTAGACTAATTAGATTGAAAGATGGTGAGAGGTATCCGAGTACGGCTGTTTGGGGACGGAAAGCTGTTGGCAAACAACTTTGACACCAGACAGAGTAGCTAGTCTGGGTACTTTCCTCCCCATGTTAACCTGTTTGTACTTTAAACACCCCATGCCTGTTTTCACTTCAAACACTCCGTCGCTTAAAATAAACCATCTGGAGTTGCTTCAGGGTATCGCTTCAACTTCCCACCACAAAACGTGGGAAGTTGCGTAGAATATCCAAATCAGCTTACGGTAGCTGACTTCCTTGGCTGAATGTTGTTCGTTGTTTTGAACAGATAGTGAGAAATACATGTAGTACTCCATAGTGCCAACCTGAAGGTAAAAGTCCAAACACTTAGTGTCCAGGATGTGTGGGGTTTGCACAGATTTTAGCTTCCTTTTTTCCTGACCACAGATTTGTTCAAGTTCTGGACTGAGGGAAGATCAGCCCACATTTTCCTCTCGGTGACTTAATTGTTCATTGCAGTTTGATCCTGTCGTGCTTTGTGAGTGGGCCAAACCTCATAGTGATGGACGAACAGAGGATGACCAGCAGCTCCATTTGTGGGTTGCACTTCTTGAGCTGCAGCAGAAGCTACAGTCTCTGTCACGCAGTCTTACGGACAGTATCTGTATGCGAAGACTGAAATGGATGAATCCTAGGAACTGGAAGTGATCCACAGTAGACCCAGTGTTGTTGAGGATGATGAGGGGAGGCAGTGTGGTGGTTGTTCGCCAGAAGTCAACGGTCCTCTCCACAATCTTCAGTGCTTTGAGCTCCTGGTGGTTCTGACTGGACCAGTGACTCCACATCCTGTCTGTTTGCAGACTCATCATTGCCTGAGATCAGATCAGTGATCTTGGACAATGACCAGTTTGCAGATGACTCTGAGGTGCAGGCATTTGTATAAAGTGGAGTGGGGAGAGAGAACACCCACCTGGTACTGATGCTCCCCAGCTTCACCTGCTGCCGCCGGTCAGTCAGGAATCTGGTGGTCCATTGACAGCGGTGGCTTTTTTTTTTTTTTTTTTAACAAACATTTTATGTTTTTTTAAGGGTTTTAAGTGAGAGGCCACCACAAAAGGTGATGAGATGGCGGAAAAATGACACATGACTGTTGAATATTCTTATTATAAAATGGAAATTTGAAGTGTCTGAACTGAAATTGTATTGAGCTCTCTTGATTTTTAAATCCAGAAACAAGCCTTCAGCGATATTTGCCTAACAGCTATAGACTTGAAAACACAGCTTTACACTGAGTCAGGTTGGGTGGTGAGCATCTGGTAAAAATCACGAAAATGTGTTTTGATGTAAATCTTTCTACTGTATCTTTGGCTGTACAGTTAAAATCTTGATTCCAACAAAATGTTAAGAACTGATGGTTGCTCAAGGTATTTTCACCTCTGAAGAGCATTTTGCATGTAGGCCATAAAGTTCATTTTTAGTCTTTCTGAGACCATATATGTTTTGTATTAGACTACAAAACTGTTGCATTATCTCAAATACTCCCAGAATAGATGAAGCTCCAATATAAATGTTCAAAACTTTTGCAATCTGTTATGTCATTCACAAGATTTGAATCTTTATTATAAATAAACTTTAACATATTTACTCAAAAAGAAATGCATTGGCAGTCTCCGAAATGTACTATGATATGACTGAATTAGTGCCATAAGAGTCAAATATCATTGTCTGAGAGAATAAATAAAGCCTGATAAACAACTGGCAAACATGCTACACACAGTGCCATTTTTTTTTTCTATTACGCTTTTCACAGAGGAAGGGGCCATTAGATATTCAGTTAAATTAGATTAAGCATGCCAGAAAAAACAGCAACATTACCCATATTGTCCCTAATGATATTGCCATTCCGCTCACGTCTCTGGACAATGGGGCCCTATATTGTATCTGTATTCCTGAGAGGAAAAGCTGTGGCCTCAAGAGCTAGAATGTTGGATTATGGACAAAAAGACTGATTTCAATGTTCACACCTAAAAAAAAAAAAAAGAAAAAAGGGGAGATTATATTTACATTTAAAATAATTTGAGCCATAAAGCTAAATGTGAAGAGATTCTTAGACCTGAGAAAAAAGCTTGACTGGTGTTCTTTATAATAGAGCCAGCTATTCTTTAGTGTTAGCTACTTTGCACAGGTTTTAAAAAGTTGCAGTTTCAAAACTTCTAGCACTTTCTGCCATGCCACTCCTTTCAGTGTGGCTCCTGAACTTCTCAGGCTGCATGAAGCACAGAGCAATAAATACACTTAGCATGCTACCCCTGTTTCTGTGCTGTATCCAAAACTATTAGCTAAGCTAACTCAAACGTAATCATGCTACAGTAAGCTAACATGCTAATGGTTATGTAACAACAGGCAATAAAAAAGGGGATAATTTGTTATTTATCTGAGTCTAAATGCTAAAAGATAATAAGGCAGTGTTTGATTGTAGTTGTGTCTCTTCTTCATAATCCCTTTTACTGCTTTCAGTAAGAGAGCATGTACTTTGAGTTTGATTAAGTTAATCAGTGTGTACAGGTGCCATAATACAGTTAGTTCTCAATGGTGCATAATAAAGTTGTCTGACGTGCAATAAAAGTTTTATTGATATAAAAAACCACACCTGTTTTCGGTTCCATTTAAACTTTCACCATAGTGTTTCTTATCAGCGTGTTACCAGAGCGTTGGTTGGTTTTACACTTTGATGCTGATAAAACAGTCACCAATTATGTTGATTAAAAATATATGAATATATATTGATTAATAATTCTTGTGTCATATCGCAGTTAATAATCATAACACCCCATTAAAAAAATTAATCTGATGCTTATATAACCTCAACCCTAAATCTCTGTAAGATGCACTTTAAAAGTCTACTTAGTGTTTCCTAACTTTTTAAAACTTTTTTTTTTTTTAATAATACATTTTTATGGAATTTTATTTGACCGACCAGGAAAATTATGATGTAAAACTTATGTGTGGTTTTTTTCAAGGTTTGCAAATAAAAATCTGGTTTTCACTTGCATTCAGCTTCCTTTACAATATTACAAAATAAATTAAACTTGTCACCTTGTTAGTAAGTTGAGTCAATCTGTGTGCAATTTAATCTCCTTATAAATCCAGCTGTTCCATAAAGGCCACAGAGGCTTTGTTAGTGAGCAAACAGCATTATGAAGATCAAGGAACACAGCAGGCGGGTCAGGGAGAAAGACATGAAAATATGTTAACTGTCTTTAAAAAAAAACCACACACACACACACACAAGAAAAGAAAATGTGTAGAATTTGTGACCGCAACAAGCTGCAAGATCTTCCTGTTCGTCCAAGCAATGGCAAGCAGGCTGAAGTTGCTCTGGCCAGGGAAAGATAAATATAAATGTGTTGGCCCTGAGTGCTAAACTTTGTGTGTGGAGGAAAACTAACACTGCAAATCACAGTGAACACACTATTCAACCGTGAAACATGGCGGGCAGCAGCATCATGCTATGGGGAAGCTATTCTTCAGCTGAGACACTGAAGTGGGTCATAGTTCATGGGAATGCAGATGAAGCCAAATACAGGACAATCCTGGAACACAACCGGTTAAAGGCTGCATAACACTGGCGAATGGGCCGGATGTTAAATCTTTCAGCAGGACAGCGACCTTAAATATATGATCAGAGCTACAATAAAATGGTATGGATCGAAGCAAATGTATGCATTCTAATGGCCCAGTCAAAGTTTAGACCTAAAGTTGGACTTTTGACTGAAATTCAAAAGTGCTTTTTAGAGACTTTCCCCACATGTGCAGCACACTTTATGATTTCCATGTGTCATTTTCCTTTCATTTACAGATATGTTCTGTGTTGGGTTAATATGTCACATACAATGCAATGTATTGTATGTGTAATGTAACACAACTACATGGAAGTCTAAAAGGCGTAAATTTTTTCCCTAGTCAATCCCTTTTACGCTGCTGAAAATCCCCCTAAAATCAACCCATATTTATTTAAACATAACATTTGAATAGGCCTTTAAAGAGCTGAGGTTTATTTATATTTACATTAAAATATAACCATATCTGAATGAACAGATTTGAAGTAAAGAATGTTCATTGTTCAAAACTTATGAAGATGTGGTTCACACTTAGATCATGAGGATTTTGATTTAAAAAATGAATTAAAGATATTGTACATAAAAACATGTCTATTTTCTGCAATTTTGGTATGCTGTATTTTTTTCCTACCACTCAGATAAATAAGCACACAATTCTCAAAGTGCAGTAATTCCCACAGAAGCAACAGAGGGCGCTGTAACACAAGATGCTCTGGCAAAAAGGAGGACTGATGGATGATCAGTAAAAGTTGGAACATTTAGATAAATTGCTTGGTTTAAGTTTGAAAACTAAACTATTTTACTGGAGGAGATGTATTTTTTATTTTATTTTATTTTTTTTAAAGAAAGTACATTGAGTACATACATATAAAACCCTGGGATCTAACCACAGAACTTCCTCAATAACTTTATACTTTAGTTAATAATGAACTGATGACAGAGTGCGTGAAGCTAATAATAATAATAAAAAAGACAACCAAAGATACAGCTGAAACAAGATACTTGTACACACACTGCACAGAGTGACACTTAACGATTTTCCCTTACTGTCTCTTTATCTGTCCCGGATTTTCACTGGACTCATTCATACAAACTGTAATGAAAAGGCCTGTAATGCGCTCTGGAGTATTTGGACAGAAACCTTAGATGCATTGCTCCACCTTGTGGACAAGCAATGCAGGTGCGTTGCCTCCTACCTGCTGCATGTCAATAAATTGATACAATCTGCTGGGCTTTTGAAATTAGATTTAAAAATCTAATTTCAAATTTACCGCATTTTCTGATAGCTAGAATCAACCCTTGTGTGTGTGTGTGTGTGTGTGTGTGTGTGTGTGTGTGTGTGTGTGTGCGTGTGTGTGTGTGTGTGTGTGTGTGTGTGTGTGTGTGTGTGTGTGTGTGTATAATGACCTGGTTTCTGTCTGAATGATTGGATTACATTGATATTTTTTTATTTCTTGTTTTGTTTTTGCTAAAGTGCCTTAAGATATGATAGTAAATTGGTCCATGTAAATGAGCTGAAATGAATTTAAATGAACTTCCTACGTGAAACTTCAATGCATTTTATGTCACAAATCTTATCCAGAATTATTAAGCAAAGAGGCAAATCATAAACAAGAAAATTACAAATTAAACCATAAACATTTGCGGCATTTACTCGCAATAATAGTTTCTTATGTGTACTTATGTCAAGTTCTGAAAAGGGACAACTTAGCTATTGATTAAAACAAACAAAAAGAAGTAAATCTTAAATTTAAATCAGATTTTGTGAGCACTTTTCACATTCGCTCATTTAGAAAAGAACAGCGCGGCACCTGAGGCCTCGGGAAAGACTCACCTGCAGTCAAATAAAATCGCCACACTTGCCATAAGAAACACAAACAGAAAACAATTCACGGCTAAATATATCCCAGAGTGCCTGGAGAGGGAGTGAAAGTCAATATTATTGGGGCTCAGGGGTGAGGCAATATTTGCATTTCAAATGAGGCTCAGACAGTAGAGAAAGCGAGCATTCAGTCACGGAGACAAGAGCGAGCGCGAACGCTGAAGAGAGCCGACCCGTGGCACGGCGCTGACAAACAGCCAGGACATTATGCTGAAAGAGAAACAGTGTTGTGGGGGAAATGGGATAATTGATCCAAATTAGGAAAAAGTGACCCGAAGCACTTTGACGAAAGGGGGCTGGTGTGAGAGAGCAAATGAGAGCAGTGTTAATGCATCACCACAGATAAAGACGGCGCGTAGCTTCCATTCACTCAAACGAAGTGATCTGTGTAAGCCCACGCTGAAAAAGCAGGTTTTCTGCTTTACATCATTTTAAACCCACTCAACTCCATAACACAAACCACACCAATCTACACTGTGGCAGAAATATACCACCGTAGCTGCTACAAAGAAGCTACTTTCCTTCGTAGCCTCTCCCCTATCTCCTCCTTTCAGAGGTTCGACCTTCTGATATTTATTTTTTCCTGCTTGCGTCGCTGCTCTTGAGGGAAGGATTACATGCCTGGCTTGGCCTACGTCCTACAGCTTCTGCTGATGCCTCCACCCGCTGCAGGAGGCCCCAGCATCGAGGGATACCAGCATGGCCGCTCTGTGGGTTCGCAAATGATCCAGCACCAGGCGCCAAGCGGTGCCACCCCGTGAGTTTGGGCCTCCAGATACGCCTCTGGACGGCCTGCGCCTGCACCGAAAGAACAGGATGACAGAGTTGCAACACGGCTTGTTAAAACACACACGTTAGACCACCTTTTAAGCCGGTTATAGTGGTCTTGGACAACTTGCATATGCGGGAAGTGGATTGCGACTGCAGCAGAGACCAGACTTAAAGGCTTGATGTTTGGGAGACTGTGCAATCTTAAAAAGGCTTAATTTCTTGACCGTAAGGTAATTGGGGGATTATTTTTTGCGTCACAAAATTTGAGAGCACAAAAATTGTTATCAAATGATCATCGAATGCTGGTTGGGGAAATGGAATGCTGTCCCACAGCAGTGTGTGACCAGGATGGGGAGAAAATGCCAAGCTGTTGTGCCGGTATGGCTCTGCCAGGCAACACTTAGGTTGATCAAATGAAAGATTAGTCAAATAACCAAAATACCAAAAATTAATGTCAATCATCCAGTCCAACAAATCGCACCAAGCAAGAGTCAACGGCATGTCCTCTGGGTCTGGACACTCAACTCTACTGCTCAACCCCTTATTGTGTTTTTTCTAACAAATATGCCACCTGTGTATGGTGTGTTTGATTTATGTGGCTTTGTTATTGTGTTTTTAGAAATCATTTTCACAAAGCGAAATAAATGTCAAAAGGTTTTGCTGTATTTTTTTTTAATTCAAAATGAACCCTTTAAAGAGTTCGTCTTCACCACCAACCAAAGTCTCTCAGAGTTCAGCCGGTAAACGTAAAGTGTGAAGCCATAATTCTCTCTCTCATGCTTGATTGAAGAGGTGTCGATTACACTCATCATTGTCTTTGGTTGATTTTAATTTGCGCTTGGCTCATTTGACCCAGTTTTGTTGGAATGAAATCGGCATATTCAGTGCATTTTTCCAACATCTGACCGATTTTAAAAAATTGACAATTTTTTTGTTTTTTACCTGTTACAAATTAGTTTTTAACTTTTATTTTTTTGCCAAACTTGAGTATTTGGGGATCAAGAAGCACATTTCTATGTCAAGTGACCTGACATTCAACCAGTCTAACAAAATTAATCATTATCATCCAATAAGAGCTACAAAATCTTTTCCAAGCAACTTACTGAGTGGACTATAACCCTGAACAACATCTGCAAATCAAACGTGCCACTGTCATGGTCAGTGACTTAATAAGAAAAGAGAATAGGGGTAGATGGGTAGAAAGGGGCAAAATGGGGCAAAAAGGGAAGGATTTACATCTTGCATACAATTAACCAAAGCATCATAGTAACAGTCAAACATGGAGGGGCCAATATGATGGTCTGTGGCTGCTTTGCTGCGTCAGAACCTAATTGACTGGCTTTCCTTTAAGGCAACGATGAACTCTGTATTAAAAAAATATATATTTCTAATATTTTTAAAAAATCCAACAGAATCCTATTTTCATGCATAAAATCTCGATGAAGAATATGCGGCCATCGTCCCAGTTCGTAACTCTTGACGTCAAGCTCAAGCGCAACGGCGTTACGGAGTGAGGCGCTGGTTTAAAGCCCCTCACCGTGTCTATATCTATATGAAAAATATATATATATATATATATATATATATATATATATATATATATATATATATATTTCGAGTGGCCTAGTCGAAGTCTAGACCTAACATCACCTCAGATGCAGCGATGTGACTTTAAAACACAGCGTTCTTGCTTTACACCTCTCCAATTTGGCTGAATTAAAACAGTTCTTCAAAGAACGAAGCAGAGAAAACATTCAACTCTAACAAAAATATGCAAATAAATAAAGTTTTCCTCTAACATTACGAGCTTCGCATTAGTCACACCAGCTCCTCCACAGCAGGTGCGCGCGCATTACTGGCTTTTGACACAACATACGAACAAACAAACAAACAAACAAACAAACACAGGTTTGTTCATAGTGTGAGACTCTGGTGCTCCACTCCAACTCATGACACTTAAGTTCCTAATTGTCATCAGAGTTATCAAATCCTCCACAATTACTCATGAGGTGTAAGGTGACTATTCTCCGGTATTGTGTAAGTAATATTCTGTGACAAACGTCGTCCTTCTCACAAGGTCTTTTTGTCATATATCTATATATCTATATATATCTACCTCTCGTAGTACTTCCCTCCTAATCTTAATGTTTCCTCTGCTCTCTTCAATCGCTGAGGGTTTTCTTTTGTTCTGGCAGGACAAACTTTAAGCTCTTAATTGCAGGTGGTGCTTGTGTGCTTCCCCCCCCCCTCACCCCAATCCCAACCTCTTTTGTTCACACTGCTGTGGGAGAAACAAAGGTTCCCTTTTTTCCCTTTTTGCTCCTTGTTCTGACTCTCAGAAGTAGTGTGAGGACGAGGAAAGGATTAAGTCAACATTTCTCATGACCTCTGGTGACTTTGGGTTGAAGGGGGAAACCTGCATGGTGCTTTCATGGGAAATTATCCAACTCTGCGAATGTGACCGATATCCCAAACAACAACAACAACAACAACAACAAAACGGCTAACTAAAAATATAAGATTTATATTTCAGAAGCCGGAGAAGAAGTGGAGCTCTAACTCTGAAAAGTGCTGCTCTGAAACTCTCCTGCTGGGACCGAAGGAGTCATACTGCTACGGTTATCTGTTGTTGTTCATTTGTTTCCCATTACACGAGCTCCATTTTGGCTAATTACTCTTGACAGTAACTTTTCCCTGCGGTGTCGATTAGATCTAATTAACGACTGCAGGCAAGATGGAGGCCCGCTGCCCTGCTGCAGTCATTTTCAAACACCAATAAATACTCAACGCTACTCTGAGTCAAATTTCCGATGCCTGTTTTTTTCCCTTTCATGGCTTTCACATTTCATATTTTTTGCTCATTACCTTAGCCGATCTGTAATTGCTGAAAGCGTTGTTTTGTTAGAAAATGTGAAGAACAAACTTTTTCTTTCCATTTATTTTTTTTTTTAGGATGGCTTCTTTGACCCTAGCTCTTTTGGTCGCTCAAGTACCTTTCTCATCTTCCACAGCTCCATGCCACTCATTTTTGTCGGGGAGAGAGAAAGAGAGAGATCTGATGAGAACGTCTCTTGAGTGAACACCGTGCAGCACGACTGCAGTGGAGCAAATCACCTGGACTATCTGATTCAGAGTGAAAATGTTCCTTATCGCCGATTAGTTCAAACCTCCATACAAATGAAGCAACAGCTAGAAAGGAGATTAGAGATGATTAAGGCGGGGATGGATTTCTTCATGTATGTACGTATTCCTGCCAACAAGCCAGAACGCCAGATTTACCGGATTAGCAAATCGTAGGAATAGTCACGGATTGCTTCAAATTCCAAGTTTGCACTCTGCTAAGTTTGGATGGATGTTTATTTAAATTCAAAGCATGCACATAAAGCTGAGCTTAATAATTAAGCGGCTGTTAAATCTGCAGTGATATTAAGTATTTGGAATAATTGTTGCTTTATGTCTAGTCGCCAACAAAAGCAGCCGTGTACTCTATGTACAGTTTTTTTTTTTTTTTTGAGCAAATACCATCAAACAAAAGTACTGTGCTCCATGCATATCAGGGTTAGTGGAAAATTAAAACATAACGGGAATCCTAAAACATATCAAGGATTAAGTTGACTACCAGCATGACCGCATCAACTCACCATCTTGGCTCCTATTACTTGGGTTGTACAACTGTGATTTAAAAAAAAAAAATGGCTTCCTGGTTGGCCTCAAAAGAAAGCAGAAGAATTTCAACTCAGATTAATTAGATTAAACAAAAACTTTATAAATCCCGCAGCATCTCAAAGGTTCTTCGAAGAGTCATAAGACGTTGAAGGTCTTTGGGTCATTGGCAGCCTCTAGGGTTTTCTTTAGAGCTCAATCCTTCTTACTATCGACTCAGTACTGCTCCCCCCAGCCTTACGATGTCATCAAGATGAATAGACGCTCAGGTAGACCTCCTGGTCGGTTTGCTGTTCTGCCACACTCTTTTCATCTCATTATTACTATTTCCAAAGTTTAGGACTTTGGTTTTCAATCTTACTTTCCTTAAAAACGTTTTCTTCAACTTCATTCCTGAACTTTCGTGTTCGTTTAGTCTTCGTGTTGCTGATGTTAGCAAACTGTCTGAAAACAGCTGTGTGTGTCTAAACTTAGACACACGCACAAACTTTATTCACTAATTAGACGACTTCCGATGAGAAATCGTTACACTGGATTTTGCTTCGGGGGAACCAGAGTAAAGAGGTTTGGTTGTAAATGCGTAACAGTTTTCAGATTTCCTTTAAGAAATACTATTTCATTATGTATTCAATGCTGAAATTTTAGTTTGAAAAGAGGAAAAATATGTCAAAACACTAGCAATTATTACTCCATGACATGTAATATGTTTTACACGGTTTGACTCTAAAGTTTTATTCGACCCATTTTAGAAACAGCAATGAACTGGATTTTATAATATTGCGATAATATTGGTTAAACATGATCCACTGTGAACCCTTGTTAACATCTGACTTTTCTCTTGTTTCCTTTTCCCGTTTTAAAAAAAGACAACTCGCGTCTCATGCTGGCAGAAGTCACAACTCCGAGCTGAGAACAATATTTTCAGCCAGTGTGTAATAAATGCACGGATGGCAAAAACCATGGGGGCTGCTGTTGAGGGTCTGGTGTTTGTGTGTTTCCATGCCCCCTGATATGAATCTGGGGATGTGCAGGAGTTTGATCACCCCTACTTCCATCAGCACCTGCTTGCAGAAAACCAAATAATTACCTGCACACGAATGTGGGTGGTGGTCCTTATCTGAAACCAGTTGCAGTGAAGCCTGGTGGAATCACTGCTTGTTGCCCAAGGCCTTGCTCATTTTTTCCAACATGATGGGAAGAAGAAGATTTGCAAAGTCATCAGAGTTCCTGGATGCTTCGTGGAGTGACTGTTTAGTGTTTTAACCTCTATAAATTACTTAATAATAATTTAGTTTCATAATCACGTAACCACGGCCATTTTGAATGGGCTAAAATCTTTTTTTTCTGGATATCTGGATGTAGAGGTGACTGATGTAGCACAGCCTTTCTGGATCCTGAATATGATTTTCTTTGGATATCCCAGTTGTTTCCTTCCCACTGTCCAAAAAGCGTGAAATATGATCAATAACTGATTTAAAATGAGCTATTAATTAGCAATAGTCAGCTTCTCTTCTGTATGTTCACCTTAAGACATTGGGCATGCTTATGTCCCTTTTCGGCCAAGAAAACCGACAAACTAGACATCGTCCTTTCTAAATTTAGCCACAACAAAGACATCATTGAAAATAAAGGCTTGGATGACATGTTTGAAACAATAAATAAAAAAAAAATTTAAACATTTTCTTTGAAACAACATGTGTAAATTAGTTTAGGTCTTAGTTAAAAATCATTGGGGTGAAAAAGGTTTATAAGGTCAAAAAATAACCAAGTTTTGCATCTACTTATAGCAAAGCCAATAACATAACTTTGCTAGTAACGTAGCGAAGTTATTGGGAGTTTTAAAGCAGCTAAAGATTTCAAATTTAAATCTTTAATTATCAGCTGTTTATCACAAAGACAGCTGCATTGGTTTTGTTGAGTTAGAAAAATAAACTCAAATGGATTAAACTATGACTTTAAAACCAGATAATAATGGATTCTGTTTCAGGTCGTTGTGGCTTTTTTTTATTCTTTTCTACAGTTTCTTGAACAAATATTTTTCAGATAGCAGATGCTCCAAATAGCTTTAAATCCCAACACTTCTTTTGTCCTGTTCTTTTTTTTTTCCCATTTTATTTTGCTGCCCTAAATTGACATTCTGTTCAGTGGTTTTTAAGTGTCTATTTTTAATTCCTGATCTCCATAAAAGCATGCGTCATGCAATAAAATGTAAGCCATTTTTAAGAGGGGGATCTTTGTGTCCTCGGTTTGACTGACGGGAAACCAGATCGGTTCTTGCAGATCTGGCCCGTCCTGCTCCAGAGGTTTCTTTCCACCTGTTTAAATCCCGTTCCTCCCACCTCTCTTAATGCACAGCAGGAGATACACACAACTGGGCGGGACTCCACCGGGTCCAAACAATACTGACCATTCGCTGAGCATAAGGGGGGGTGGGGAGTGAGGATTACAAAAGTTAGTTTTTCTGGGTCATTCAACTAGAAAATAGAGCTCCTGAATAGTTGCTTGAACCAGTATAAGGAACGGTCATTAAATCACAGAGGGTGAAGTAAAGAGAACCACCAAGTGGAAGGAATTCAGGCATGAAGGAAAGTGAGTGGAAAATAAAATCTGTCTAAGGAAATATATATATATATATATATATATATATATATATATTGCCCTGCGACAGACTGGCGACCTGTCCAGGGTGTACCCCGCCTCTCGCCCGGAACGTGAGCTGGAGATAGGCACCAGCACCCCTCCCGACCCCACTGAGGGACAAGGGTGACGGAAAATGGATGGATGGATATATATATATATATATATATATATATATATATATATATATATATATATATATATATATATATATATAT
>NW_015112977.1:279774-315991 GCF_001443285.1 Poecilia latipinna
TATATATATATATATATATATATATATATATATATAATTTTTTTTTTTTTTTGCATGACTTGTATCCAGGTTGTCTCTTAACAACAGCTCTAAGGCCGCATTAATTTGTTCTGCTGTGTGGAGGCAAGGAGGGAAACAGAGATGATGAGTGATTTGCCCTATTCTGACACAAAAATTGATGCGCTTTTGTCCACACACCAACACAAAATCTCGGGCTGACGAGCGTACTTACACATCAACTCATATAAAGTTTGATGTGTCTTCATTCTTTTTCCTGCAGCTGTAAATTATTCATGAGATTGGGTCTCTCAAGCAGCTCTCCCTATAGGAATCTATAAATCATTTGCACACTTCCTGCCACGTTATGACACCGCAAGTATTGAGATGGATGACAATTACAGTTCAACTGTGTTTGGTATAATTTATTCATCAGGGTACACAACATCCCGCGTGCGCACATATTTACGTTCTGAACTGATAAATGCACATTGCTTAAAGGTGGCCCTTTAATAAAAAGTATCGTCACCTCTCTTGGATGTTTCTCCCTTTAGTTGTTTTGAAAGTGAAATCATGCTTAATATCATTTGGTTTTATTTGTAACAACTTAATGTAAAAGAAAAAAAACGATTTTTTTTTTCCAAATAAAATGAATTAGTTAAGAAAAATGTAAAGGGATAAATATTCTCCATTTTCCTTTAAGAAACAGCTCAAAATCTTAGGTTGCTTGGGGATCAGTGTGAACAACTCAGCATCAAAACATTCATCTTGATGTTTTCGAAACATTATCTTTGATTTATGCTGGATGTTTGCTTGCCAGAGAATAAATCTCCGCTCAAGTTGCATTTCTCTGACAAACCGAACAAGATTGTCTGATTTGGTAGCACTGTGGTTTTCTGCATTTATTTTGTACGCTGATGAAAAACAACTTCATATTTTTGAGTAAACTACTCAGATATACACCCCCTCCCCACTGAATCTGTGAGTAGAAGAATCCATAGCAGGATGTGTCAAAATGTCCCCCAGCTTAAGACAGAAAATATTGAAGTCAGTTATTTAAATCATGGGCTCAGCTGGACTGATTTGGGGCCTAAAGACGACAGACGAAGCAGAACGCGATGGAATCAAAATAGGCTCAGCCTTGAATTTTAACAAGCGCATAAAGTACAGTGATAAATAAGACGTCTTCCACAAAATACTACCAGAATAAACTTGTTTTCAGTTTCCCTTCATCTTTACAAGGTTTTCAGGTGGTGTATGGTGTTGGTGCATGTATAAAAAACATAATAATTTTCTCTCGTCAGATCAGTAAACTTGTCTCTAAAGTGTTACCTGTTTGTCTTTGGGTAATTCCAGGTGAAAATTCACATTAGCTTTTCTTTTATTATTATTATTATTATTATTATTATTATTAATATTATAACTTGAGAACTGGTGAGACTGGTTGACACCAGTTTCTGAACATGGACGGATCTTGACGGTCTTAGTAAAGTGACAAACATTTTTCCGTTAATCATGGATTTAACTATAAGCTCCATGTTATGTCCAGTGAGTTTGAAATCCTTTTTTGTTCTATCTATCTTCTGACTGAGACTTTTCAGTGAGCTTTTTTCTAA
This sequence comes from Poecilia latipinna, assembly GCF_001443285.1. Classification (NCBI taxonomy): domain Eukaryota; kingdom Metazoa; phylum Chordata; class Actinopteri; order Cyprinodontiformes; family Poeciliidae; genus Poecilia; species Poecilia latipinna. The sequence goes on from NW_015112977.1 coordinate 281,388, forward strand.
GCTCTTTAGATTGGACCTCAGAGACTCAGATGTTTTCACAGTACAATCACTCGACATGCAACAGCTGCTGTTTAGCGATCTCCATTTCACAACCTGTGACGCTACTGATAAAGCCGCCGGATATCTATAAAATCCAAACCCTGACATATTTTTAATGAGCTGATATGAGTAAAAATTAAATAACGTTTTTTTTCTTTTAATTATCATTATTTTTGCAAGAGATTTTACTTACAAAGGTTTCCAAATAAATGGATACATTTCTTAAAAAGAACTGGGATCTCTAAATGAGACAAGCATGGCAGTATTGTTGTTATCGCATGACTCTGTTGACTCTATTTAAACCGTGGAATGTGCTGCATTCTGGCTTCTACACATCACCGCAGACCATTTTAAAAAAAAAATTAAAAAAAAACACTGATGTGCGTTGCAGAATCTGATAATCGGATGCTTTTCACAGCTGAGTTTTAGGGAATTTTTATTGCAAGAGCATAGCATGTTGGAGAATCCTTTACCCTTAAGTCAATATTTGTTGTATTTCTGAAAAAAAAAAAAAATCCGTATATAAATGTATATATACGGATAAGTCTCAAATAACATACTTGCAACTGTGTCCATTGATGTTGAAAACTTGGTTTCCCGTCCAAACACAAATCATTGCATTTCTCTGGATTACAGTATTTAACTATTTGTATCTTTTCATTAGTTAGTGCCTATGTGACTTTTACTGTACTATCCTCTGTGTGGTGATTGGTCAGACGTTTGCTGGCATGTTTTCGGACAGCAATATTGATGTTTTACTGCAGTTAGTCTTTTTCCACTATCCAGTCTGTATCCACAGATAAGATAGGGTGGAAAATTACTTACGTTTGTGTGATTCTTCATAAAATACCTACACAGAGCATCAAATAGTTGTTTATTACGGTTGTTGTGTTTTCTCTTTTCATGTTACTTTACTTTACTTTACTTTACTTTACTTTCTCCCCTGTCCTGACCTATGACAACCTGGCCTTCTTGATGAACTTACCTCGCCGTTTTTACCTTAATTTTTCACAAGTTTGTTCGTTTTTTTCATATCAAATGTCAGAAACATACATTGAAGTCTGTGATCGCGGTGTGACAAAATGTGAGTAGGTGTGAATAAGTGTGAATCCCTTCACAAGGCGCAGTGCCTGTCATAAATGTTGTCAGGGAATCTTAAGATCCAGGGCTGATTCAGGCACAGCAGGCGTTTTTGTTGGGTGAAAGTCTGTGCTTGTCGCTCAGATGAAAGGTGTCACTGTGAATTTGGAAGTTAAAATGACAAATTTAACCGTTTTCTACACAAGTTGTGTACAATTATCTGAAAATTCCCCTGTGATTTTCTCAGTTGGCATCTTCTGACAAACAGCTCCTTTTATGTTTTTTGTTGTGGCAGGGCGGCCCATCGCCATTCTTCGCCGGAGGGGCAGTCGGGTTTCAGAGGCCTGCAGAATCACTGTTTTTATGTTTTAAGCCTTTCATCTCGTTGCTGGTTGAGGAAGTGCCATGCTGTTATTGAGAGAGGCGTTGTTTCCCCTTACAAAGTGTCTCCACTGTTGGGGCAGGGGGCTGAAGCCCCTTGCTCGCTGTAGGAAACAAAATCGATCGTATCAGAACAAGGTCCAGAACCTGATTTTACAATGTTTTGTTTGAAATGAGACGTTTCAGCTGGTGCAAGAACAAATTCTCCCATCGAGGGGTGGACTTTGTGAATCACCTCCATGTCAGAGAAGATCAAAGTGGATCCTCACGGGAAAAAGGGAGACGTATTTGTTACTTTAGATTCGGAAGTAAATCCAGTAACGTAAATTAAGATAAACAACCTCAGCTGTTTTTGTCACATCACTGAATTAAAAAAAAAAAAAGATTTCAAAAAAAAAATTCCTCCCCCTTGCCCCAAAAAAAAAAAAAAAAAAAAAAAAAACGTAATTTCTCAAAAGACAACATTAGAAATCACCTTACTGCTATATAAAACACGTAAAAATTAATTTTCCTGGGTAAAATGGACCACCACTGCTCAAAGAGTGTGTTATTAAAGGATGGGGGTGGACAGGATGGGAAGCAGATAAATGCAGTGTTTTTGTTTCAGTGTGTGGCTCTGATGGTGTAGGGTGACATCAGTCGCCCTTTGAGATGTTCTTTGTCTTCTTCCTTTGAATGTCCCAGATTAGGAAACGTGCTTCTTGTTCACTCATTGAATCAAAAACAAACCATGTGTGCATGTGAGCAGTGAAACTGGGCTGCCAATGTTACTACAATAAGCCACAAAAGACCCCAGGACAAAGTCAAAAGCACTGTAGGCCCAACTCACAAATAAACCCAATATTCAAGATTCAGTAACGGGAGAGAATGGACAAAAAAAAAAAAACTGCAATCAAGCGTAGAGTTCAAAGTTGAAAGCCAGAGTTGACCAAATTGAACACAAAAGCCCATCTCATATTTGAGAAATTGTGAGATTTCCTGTGTGTTTTGGGGAAATACTGTTAGGAATGATGGGAAAAAAGTGGAAAGGGTTTGTCCTTTCCACTCTTCCAAACACAGTCAGACATGGTGGTGGAAGCGTGAAGGTCTGGGGGTTTCTTTGCTGTGTCAGACCCAGCAGCAGCTACATTTATTTGGTGTAAACCATGAACTCTTAGATCCTAAAGACCTTAAGCACAATTAGGCTATGCATCGGGTCAATAACCCAAAGAATAACTGTGTTTGGTGATCTGAATCATGCAAAAAAAAAAAAAAAAGAAAACCAAAATAAATCTGTATGGAGGCAAATGCTTTGTGCCTTATGAGAATGAAATGGAATGATTTTCGTGAAATATCAAGTCAAAGCTTATCAAACATGCATGTCACTTTTGTTATGCTGCAGTGTGTTTTTGATTCTCAGGTCATAGAATAATCTACTAGATTGATTGACTATATTAAATTTAATTTTTCTATATGCAGTTTATTGAGTATATTCCTCTGGGTTCCTTGGTGACTTCCTTGATAACAAGTGGTAAAACAAAAATTAGCTGAAACAATCAGAAAATATATTGTGTTGCTGCTGTTCGAAGTCACACCTATCATCCAAGCACAATTTTAAGGTTCTGTGTCTCATCTTCTCATGATGGTGAGGGAGGAAAAAAATAAATAAATTTTCCATAAAGCTAATGTAGAAGAATCTTATCTTGTCTTAATCAAAACAGAGAGCATTTTCATATTTTCATAAAAAGATGTCTATTAGAACTCTCTGACTAAATAAATGACTGACTTCAGTGCTTTTCATGTTATTAAAAGAGGTTTATTTTCCAGAGCTTCCTGTGTAGAGCATAAACAGCATTATGCCTCCACATAAAGCTGGGAGACTTTCTCACACGATCCGAAGCTTCAAGAGGAAGATCTTAACCAAAATGTGAACGATGGGAACGATAAGCTGTCTTTTTTTTTGCAATTCAGTGTGTTTTTCATCAGATAATTTCTTTTAAAGCCTGTGAAGTTGCGGTCGCAGCTCTTGGGACTCTGGATCTCACATTGATGTTGGGACCTCAGTCGTACAATTACACATCTGAACTGATAAAAGATCCCATTTATCTTCCGTTTTGTGGATGGGAGCAAATTGGATCTTCAAAACGTTTTCTAAAGCTCCGCGCAGTTCCCCCCGCTTGAAAATATTTTTGAATATGCTGCTTTGTTCACACCTGTGGTCAGCACTATATTGTGATTTTTTTTTTTTCCTGTTATCACGCATTAATCTCTGTGCAGCCAGCATTTTGCAGTCTATAGTGTTGAATAGACTGCAGTGCGTATTGTTATCTGGTCTCCTGTCTCTGTACTTCACTGGCTGCAGTTCCCTCAGCGGTTTTGAACCATAACCAGGTGCAAGACCGTGTATCAGCATGTTGCTGTAAGTTCTGCTTCAAATACTCTAAAGATTAATCAAACAGAATTACTGGAAATTTGACTTTTGTTTTATTTTTGCCTCACGTTTACATCCTTCATTTTTGCTTGACTTTTAGTACTGTCAGATGGACTTGATTTATTGATCATCGTCATCAGGGTGACCAAATGAAAGCGAGTGTTTTATCAGGTTTCTGGTCTGCAAAATACAAGGGTGTACTTACACAGACATCAGCAATCACCTTAGACTGTCAATTGTTGCTGTGCATCAATCTGGGAAGAGTTGCGAGGCCATCTCCTGACAATCTGAAGGTAATTAATACATAGGATGCTAACATTTCAGTTAGCATGTTAGTGAAGTTTCCGTTGCTGTTGTGTTTTAGATGTTCTAGTTTGTGTGTGTGTGCGTGTGTGTGTGTGTGTGTATTCTCTTGAATGAGTTGAAAAGCACTTTGGGGAAAGTTTACCACTCTTCCATATTTTCTCCAGCTTGTTAACATGGAAAATATTTAATTTGGACATCCATAATAACTTGCTAGGTCTTTAAGACCTTTAAGACTCTTTTTGTCATGATCTGGTGGAGTCGTTTAGTTTTATTCATGTTCCTGATTTTCTTAACTTAGATCTGGTTTAAGTTTATTCCTCTGTGCCAGTTCTTTTCTGCTTTTTCATTGGTACATTTGTTTTTGGATTAGTGTTCATTTGTTTACTCTTCATGTTAGAACCAAAGGGACAATACCTGTTGCTACCGTTCTCAGCTTTGTTTCTTTCTCTTTTCCCAGCTTACTAGTGTAATAAGCTTCCCACCTGTTCCAGATCTCCTGATTTTCCTCTGCCTGCTCTCTTCCCAGCTGCCCCAACTTACCTCTGATTAGCTCTTCTGGTTCCTCTGCCACTTCCACATCTTCATTAGTTTTTTACGCCTTTCTTACTGCATTGCTCTCCACTGGCTTCTTCCATTGCTCTCAATTTATCTCGGTTGTTTTTACACCTAGGAAAGTTCTATCTGAAACAACCAAAAACTGGAAAACCATTACATCAAGCTTTGGTGGCAAGTCAGTTCATTGACAACAAAGAGGAAATTCTCCCGGATCACTTCTTGTCTCTCGCTCACTGTGACACTTTGAATCCCAGTTTGAAACGTGCCTTCCTGCACCTCTGCTTGACCGAATGCCAAGTGAGGTCATGAAATACTGCAAAACACAGCGCACATGTACACAGAGAAAAAATAAATAAATAACTGATAAAAAAAATTTCATCTACTGTGATCTTCCTGTTTATCACTTAAACATTTATGATGTCTCAGTTGTTTCCTTTGTGACAAGTGCAGTTTGTGTGAACCGCAAAAGTGCAGGCATGAGGGAGGCAGAGATAGCAGAACCGGCTAGGTGGGTGTGTGGGTTGAGAGCAAGTCTGGTTCTGCTGCCTCTTTGGAAAATGTGTTCTCTTTTTTTATCAGTGTTTCTATATTCCAGTTAAATCCTCAAAAGCCTCATGGGTTAGCAGATGGATTTAAATGAGATTTAAGTAGGTATTCAACATTTTGGGCACAGCGTTCACACAGTCTAACCTCTTATTAGCCCTTAACTCGCCGATCGCTCCGCGCTGCCTTTAATCTTAGAAGCAGCTCACGTCTGATCTGACTTTCAGATACCGCTCTCTATCTGCGACAATGTTTAACAATTTCCAAGCTGTTATTGTCTGTTACTGAAGGGCTGAAGTATTTTCCCATAACACCCTGCCAAAGATGCACAACACTGATGTCTCTTCTTGTGCTCCCCATTTATCTGATAGCGAACTCGGCTTTCTCTTTGCTTCACCTCCTGTTTTTTTTTTTTATTACTTTTTTCCATTTTGTTGTCAGCAGTTTCCAACATGTCTTTAATGGTTACTATGATCTGAAAGACTGTTTCCGTGTGACCTGGTACTCCGGTGGTGTAGATTGGCTGCCCCAATCAGCCAACACTGTTTCCTTTGGGAAACTCATATTCAGTGTGTCTAAATATGTCTCCAATAACTTTGTTGTTGTACTGAACCGCAATATGATGTGAGCAGACATTTTCAACTGTCCGATTGAAAGCTGAAAATAAAAATGGAGTTTGGTTTTTCTCTATCATCTTGAATCCAAGCACACCTGAGGTGGGACAAAAGATCTTTCCCCAGCTTGACAGGTGAGCCTTTGCAAGGAAGAGTGGAATAAATATTCCCATGACAAGGGAATATTTTAGCATGCTGACTCCAGCCAAAGAAGGATAGATGGTGAAATTAAAACAAAAGGCACTAGAATTATGGCTATGAACACATATGCAATCAGTGTATTCAAGTTTTACTTTTAAAAAATGTGTTTTTAGGTCTAGTTGTATATGTCGCACAGAAGATTAAAACAATTGTTTAAACCGGATATATATAAAATTATCTTAAATTCTATATCTTACCCAACTGACTCACTTTTTAACCTCTCAAAAAAAACGCTTTAAACTTGTTTTGTATGAGAGACGCAGGTCGGTGAAATATTTCACATTTCAAACTAAGATATGCAATGCACTATAATTTTATTGTCATTAATTTATTAACTTTTCTAGTGAGCAGATCTCAACTTTTGTGTCCTTTGAATCTTCCTAATGTGTTCTCAATTGTGCTACAGGACTTTCAGAACTGAAAATAAAATCTGTTCTGTAAACGATAAACAATTACAAACGGTCCCATTGTGGTGACAGCAGATCCTTGCACTTAAGACTGAGTAAACAAAGCCCTGGGGGTCTAATTGGGAATTATTCTAAATCCCATATCCTATTAGTTTAGGGACAAGAAAGCACTGGAAAAATGACTTTGTTACTGTAATTACAGAGTGACTGAAAAAAATGCATAAAATGGGTTTTAAGGTGCATATTTCTCATTCTGAAGCCATGAGTGAAAGTCCTTTCTCACATACTACACCTACGTTAACTTCCTCATTGACGCAAGCTCCAGGTAAGTGTCACGTTTTCATGAGGAAAGGTGTATTTAGTAACCCGAAGCTTTAAATCCTTGACAGAGGGTTGTGCTCCTCTGCCACTGAGTTATGCATTGTTAACCTGCAAAGCTCCCCTTGTAAGTGTATCATTGAGAGAAGAAGCTTCACTGAAAGAAAACAGAGAGCGTATCCAGAGTAAATTCAGAACAAGGAACTTTCTGCGTTCAGCCCTATCCAGTTTAGACAGAGAAGCCTGCATTCACCGGCATCCATCCGCAGCCTTTCGAGGCCCTAATCGTCCCCCGACGCCCTCCAAGGTGAACTCATTAGGACATAAAACATTTAAAAGCATATGTAAGCGTTTCCACAGCAGACCCCTATGTAAAAGCGAGCCTGCATTTCCTAGCACTGTACATGCACCCTGTTGATGCAGATGTAATATGCATGATTAAAAACAGACATGGGTGCACACTCAACCCACCTACCCACCCATGCCCACACACACATCCAAACACAAGCAAACTTGACTGTCTTTAGCCCACCATTGTTCACGGCCACTGAGGCATCGCTGGGCTAAGTGAGGGGCCCTGATGGATACCTACCAGAGTCAGACCACCAATAAAGGTGTGACAGGAGGAGAGTCAGAGTAAATGAAGATATTTCAATAGGGGAAGAAGAGAGATAGTGGTCTACAAACGTCGAGAGAAAGGAAAGCGAATTGGAAGAAATGTATTGTTCTCTGTTTGACTGCACAGGTGTGTGTGCAACCAAACATGCAACTACTTTGATTATCTGTACTTAAGCACATCCTCATATTATTAATTGTTTGCTTTTATAAGTGTGATGGATTGATCCCATTGTAATGTCTTTTCAACAAGTGCTTTTTTCTGATTTCTCTGCTTTTGTCCTCAAAATCAGACCCCTTTGGAAGCTTGAATATACTAAAATTTTTGTTCTTAATTTTTTTTTTTTTTTTTAGCTCAAAGGCTTTTGATTTCTTTATGACATTGCAGCACCCGCCTTTTTCCCTGCAATTACGGCTGCAAGTCTTTTTAAGTCTTTTACATCTAAAGGTTAAATTTTTTATTTCTCTTTTTTATTCTTCTTTTCAAATGTTTTCTTCCAGGATTGCCTAGTATTTAGCTCCACCTATCTTCATATGAACTTTAACAAGCTTCCTTGTCCCTATTTAAAAAAAATAATTAAAAAAATCCCCACAGCATCATACTGCTACAACCACGTTTCATTAGATGGAACAGTGTGCTCAGAGCAAAGTGCATTGTTATTTTTTTATTTTTTTATTTTTTATTTTTAAACCGCAGTTTGCATGTGTCGCTCACATGAGCTAAAGGCTTACTTCATTCTCATCCGACCTATTTCCATAGACGGTATTTTCCTGATCCTCTACGTGGCTTTTGGTTGTTTCCATCAAGGTCAGATTTATAAAGTGCACGACTACAGACAAGACCTAAGCTGTGGAGCTCTAGGTTAGGTTGACAGCCATGTCTTGGCAGATTTATAGTTCCACACTCTTTCCACTGAACAGTACTCTGTGAGATGTTCAACATTTGAGATATCCTTTAGTGTCTTTACTGTGCTTTAAACTTTTCCAGAGTTTCATCCCTGACCTGCCTGCTGCTTTCCTTGATCTTCATGATGCTGTTTGTTCACCGATATTATTTCTTAATAACCGGTAACAGAGAAACATAAAAGCAAGTAAACCAATAAAAGTAAAGCCGTAATATTCTGTGCTATTTAACTCTTTGATTAGGATTTTGACCTCAAAGAAATTAGATACATTTTTATTAGGAGCAGCCCTGAAGGAACAATCTGCCAGTATTTCACACCATAATCCTCAGTCTATTTGTTTTATCCAGAAATATTCTGATCTTGTTTTGTGTATGTCAACCTTTTTGAATTTAAAATCAGTTTTTGTAAATGTACTAAATGGGTAAAATAATATTTTTTTAAAAACTCTGAATAAAAAAGAACATACTGACAATATACTTCCTTCTGCTCAAATATTTTTATTCAGAAGAAATCTTGCATATATAAGTGAACTTTTTTTTTTTTTTTGCACCTTGAAGCATGCTTTTGGTCTTATCTCTGGAGAAAAATGTGTCACAGTGTCTCTGCGAGGATGCAATGGCATAGCTTTGTAATTTATGCCCCAGGCACTATAAACAGAGATATATAAAGTCCAAAAACACCAGTCAACATCCCCTGGCACAAACCAATAAAAAATAAAAATAAATAAATAAAAAAGCATGGGGAACAGTCTTAAAAAGCGTCTCTAAATGCAAAGTTTTCTTTACTGAATTCCTTTGAGGCAACTCATGTCACCCGGTGCATAAATCCTAACACAACAAAGTGTCGCTGATGTAAAGAGCTAAATAGAAAATGTTGCATAGGCGATAAGAAGAAAATTACCATTTTCAAACGTGCCAAACACTTTAAACAGCCCAGTGTCATCTTTGGTGGCCGCAAAGTTGTTGGCTGTGAAGTGGAGGCTACCGTGTGGCACTTAAACAACAAGGGTGTGAAGTGACAGATGAGAGAGCAAACACATAAAAGGTCGAGACCCTTTGCATACTGAGAGAGGGGAATTTGTGGAAACCCGAGAGCTGCAGTTTGTCTAACAAAGGTGCTGTCTTAAAAAAAAAAAAAAGAATCCACACAGGCCACTGTCAAATTCAGGTCGCTTTATTGAGTAAAAATGAAACTATTTATTCCTTGTAAGATAAAAAAAAAAAAAACCTCAGTTCAGATGGCAAGTTGCAATTTTAGGTTGATCTCCCTTTCTTTCTGCCTTACCCTCTTACCTCTCCATTCCCCCTCCTCCATCCTCCTGTCAGAGGGACACATAATCAGGTTTTGTGAGATTTTGTTTCTAGATTAGCAGCCACCTTCCCCTTCAGATAAGAAGCTGCTGTGATGAAGCCTGTCCCGGGAGGCACAGGGCTGTGATGAAACAACCGCATCTGACATGAACAGATCTGTTAAGAACACAATTAAGACACTGTCTAGCCATATCGGCCCTGACTTATCGCGTCTGATCTTTCCACTCTTGTTTTGAGATGAGGCTGAAAAATTCTGACTAAAACTAGATAATCTGTGCAAAACTGAAACCGGACTCAAGGATTTTCCAACAGGTTTGCCAATTCAAATGCATCCATTCATACAGCCGATGGGGGTATCTGAAGCTGTAGGGAGGGGCAAAGGTGCGTCTATATGTGTCCCGACAGATGACAGCCTCAGTCAGGAAACAGTTCTGTGTAGGAAGATAAAAATTTATCTTTAAATGACTTTGGACTGCTTATAAGTCATCAACATAGACCCTGACATAACAATCTGATGTGTACAGGAAGCCATGACAGACGATGTAGAATCCATGCAGAGTAATATGCATCTAACACGTAAGGGACATCTACAGTGCCAAATTTCCATTTAAAATTTTGCTTTTAATACTTTACTGTGATTACAACAACCAGCCTCGAAAAAGTCTGTCCACTAACCATTGTTGAGTGACTCAAAACACACCAGTGAATCTTTCTGGAATGCTACCCGAGACTTCCCATCATTTAGAAAAGTCGTAAGCAGTTAACACAGCACTGTATTTGCAAATCAAAGTCGTTGGTCACATTTCTTAGCTTTCCAAACGGTTCTCTAAATTAAAAACAAATAATATTACTGACTGTGATTGAAGTCTCTGGATACGAGTTTGGATCTATGACATTAGTCCTTTCTCAGTTTTGTAGTTTTCAAGCATCACTGCCACTGACGAAGATACTCAAGTCTGTTTTTTAACATCATCGCCACACGTGTAGCTTAATGACAAGAAATAACTCAAGATGACAATGTCGGTGTTCCCAGTGTGTTTTTTGATAATCCAGCTCTGTGAATGGAGATTTTGTCTCTGTAGTCCTTACTGTTGAGGGCAAAGGACAGGGAGACCTTTTTGTACTTTATTGGTGGTTTTGGTTTTCTTAATGATGCGGACGGCAAGTTTAAATTGTTCTCCAGGGCAGCAGGCAACCTGCATTTCTAGATGAAATAGGTCTTGGTAGTCTTTTTGAGGTTTAAGTCTCCCATGACCATGATGAATGTTTTAGGTGCGAGTTCCCATTTGGTGAAATTGTCCCCCTGGTGGCTGTAGGTGGTATAGGTGGATCTTTTGGTTTTAGAGATATTTGCAGGATTGTTTTTATTTTGACTTTCCTGAAGGACCAGGGCATTGTTCTTGGGTTTTATTAGATTAAGTGTTTGGCAGGGATTCAGTTTTGGTTTCAAAGTTGTGCAACATGAATGTAGAGTGTGCAAGTGAGACTGTGGGTCACCTTGTTTTCCCTTTTCTGTTTCTGGTGGGATGTTTTTGTGTGCAAATAGAATAGAATAGACCATAAAACAGACATCGGTATCAAACCAAGACAAACCTGACTAAATTCAAAGTGCAGCTCTTAAAGGATAATTTAAGGGGAAGAATCAAACCAAATGTGGAAGAACTACTTGCTCCTACAATCTCTGTCCTTACTTTGGTGGCTACCACTGCCATTGACTGTTTGCAATAACTTTCAAGTAATCTTTTTTTATTGCTGAAGATGAACTGTGGTCCTTTCTTATTGGCAGATATTTTTCAGTGCAGTCCTAGAACATCATACTTCCACCTCCATGTTTGACTGTCAGTGTCAAATGCTGTGCCAGTGCTATGCCAAAGACCTTCACTGAATATATTCCCAAAATGTTGAGTAACGTTTGTTGTTGTTTTGTTTTACTCCAAATGTTTGATAGAATTATATGTTCATTTGGTCAGCAGTGGTCCTGGCGCTCTCCCGGGAACGTCCAGTCTCTTTCTTGTTGTTGAACCACGAACAGACTTTAACTGAAACAAGTCAGAACTGCAGGTTTTGATGGGGTTTTTTTTTTCTTCTGATATTTTGTGACCTCCTGGATGAGTCTTTGATGCACTCTTTGTGTAGTTTTGGTAGGCTTTCTACTTTGTGAAAAGCCATTTATTCCTATTTATTTACCAGGGTCATTTTTTTTTTTTTTTTGTTTTTTTTGAAGAACAGTCTGTTCAAATCAAAACTTTTACATCTCGAAGAGATTTAAACGAACCAGACTAAGACTCAGCGTTTACTAGATCTCTTCCTTTTCAGTTTTACTCTGGCTAGAATGTTCTATACTAAATAAAGCCAGGTGGGATCAGCTTATAGAGTCTGGATAAACTTGCCAGCCACAAATCTAAACATCAAATTCCCCTTCACTTCAGATGAAATGATAAAAAGAGCATCTGCATCACTGGCATTTATTTGTGTTTATGGGACTGTGCACTCTGGGTGATAGATGAATTTTAGATTATCTTCCTGTTCTTACAGCTTCAGTGAGGCTGCACCAGCCCCTATCCATTAGGGCACAGGAGAACATCTTGTTGAAAAAAGCAGACTTGCTCTCAAAAAACAAGCTCTATATAAATGATCATCTGATAATTTGTTTACTTTTTTTTTTTTGTCCTTTTAACAATGAATGCCAGGGAGTTTTTCTTAATATGTGATATGTGTGTTGTTGTGTAATGTAGCTTTTCCTCACATAGGTAGCATGGGATCCATTTGTCTGATAAGAGCTATCAGTCATAAGAGAATAACGGCAGAGATTACTGTGTCAAGAAGAGTTGAAAAATGCACGGTTATTTTCTCATGAGCTCGGGCTCCAGTGGTTCTTATCAGACACACCTACAAGCCCAATGGAGCAGCAACAGCTTACAGGAAATAAAAATTTCCCCTTTGCGTCTTCTGGAGCAGAGCTTTCCTCAAAGATGCCCCCTCAGGGAATCATTATCTCTGCGAAACACCACAAAGAGACTCTGTACTTCCTTTAACGTCTTCTTTAATTTGCATCCATTATTCACGAGGAATATGAAGTCAAAACTACAGGGAGGCCAAGAGAAGCCTTTATGTCTCATTCGAGATGATTAAGAGACAACTTGAGATAGCATCGTCATAGCATTTTATTTACCATTTTCGTGTCTGACTGCACTGAAGGCTCAGACTGGCTGACTAAATAAGCAGAGCATTTCAAATAAAATTACTGATGGGTATCAGAACTGCTTGGAAAAACCCACAGAGCCACTGAAAAAGATGTCAGAGATTTATATCCACTCATCATATCTGAACTATAAGTTCTTTTTAAGCTGGAATGAATGTATATATATATATATATATAAACGCACAATTTCAATGCCTTTCAAGAACACAAGTTTAAATTCAAGCAGGATTAAAATAAAGACACAGATCCACACTAAACATTGGTAAGAAACGGAGAAACCGCATAGTTTTGCGACATCCTTTCTATCAGAAATTATGGAGTTTATTTAAACCAGTGATTGGTTTGCAGCCTCATGCCATGGTTTGAAAACCAGTTTTAATTTTTAGGTTTAGAGCTCAACCATCCAGCTGTGGGTTCGGTACTCTCAGTAGTTTCCATTTTATAACAGAGTTTAACTTTGGTTGTTTCTGGACTGTTCCTGAACATTTTAACAGATTCAGTTTTGGTCAGACGGCACTAACGTATGTTCTAACACGACAATGAAACTTGCTTTAGAATAGATGAAGCAAGCAAACATAAAAATCTCTGATGTGGCCCTGACCTCCATATTGTTGAAATGGCTCAGGTCAAAAAAACAACCTATTTCATTAAACCCCTTAAATAAAATACCTATTGGTCAAATATCCAGACAGAATTATGCCAAAATTGTTGTAATGATTATAAAATAGCATAGTGAGGATGTGCTTATTGGTAGAGGGCAGGGAACTCATCCATAATAAAAAGTTGCGTGGTCTTATATTATTTGGCCCGTATAATCCTGACCATGTGTGGATAATAGAAAATTGGTAATAAATTAAAAGCTGCACACCATTTTTTAAGTCATACAAGTTATTCCTTTATATAGTTCTCTCACCACCTAAAAATATATTTTTATGTAAATCTAAAAAAAAAAAAAAAGTTAAAATTACAACAAAACGACAGACTGGAAACGTCTTTTAGTTTTTAGTTTTCCTTAGCGATGACTGTGTTTGCCACTCAAGTTCTTTACGTGCAATAACAGTGAGCCGGTCCTGCGTGTGTAACTGGATCTGGACCCTGCTCTGAATGCAGAGAAGTGGAAGAAAAGTGACAAGGTGTGATTAGGTATCCCCTGAATCACACTGGCTGTTTGTTGGCAGATGGCTCTTTTGTCAAACTAATTTGTTCAACAGAATAACCAGGTCGATAATTACATGCTGCTTTTCAGGCTGTTGGAGCTATTGTTGTGTTAAAAAATCCAAACAGTGAAAACTAAGGAAACAGAATGAATGTAACCTCAGGCAACATATTTCCCCCCCTCCACCCCTCTCTTCTTTCATTTATTTTACACTTGGTTTGTAACACACTGGCACATAGAATGTAGCCATCATAAGCAAAACTCCAATGCAAATCATTCTTTTTTCAGCTTAGGACATTTTTGAATATTTAAAAAAAAAAAAAACTTACATCTTTTCATGGCAGGTCTACATGAATGGTTCAGTTGCATCAGATTAGCCCCTCGCTAATCACGGACGCAAATACACATGATAGGGTATTAGGAGTCTTGAGCGGAAAGGGGTGTGACGAGGGTGTTGGGTTTCATGTCAAACCACCTGGTGAAGGGACTCTTAAGGAGCGCTGTCTCAGAGTGCCAGCGCACAATAGAGTATTCAGTCCCACAGAAAGGCCTTCTACCAACTGCTCATCCGCGTTGGAGAAGTTCAAGTCTTTAATTTTGGATGGAGAGCAGGATCAGACCGCTCTCTATGGCCGGACACCCCGCCGGGCCGCTTGGAGGCCTCCCGATCGCCCCTTCCCTCCTGCGCCACCCGCCTCTTTTTCTCCGTGCCTGCAACCCTGCGCTGGAGAGGGGCTACCCGAGGACCCCGAAGTGTGCCCGGTGTCGGAACCACGGCGTAGTCTCGGCGCTGAAGGGCCACAAGCGGTTCTGTCGCTGGAGAGACTGCGTGTGCGCAAAGTGCACCCTGATCGCGGAGCGGCAGCGGGTGATGGCGGCGCAGGTGGCACTCAGGAGACAGCAGGCTCAGGAGGAGAACGAAGCGCGGGAGATTCGACTCATGTACCCTGGCCCAGGCATCGGAGGGCAGGCGGGGATCAATCAGGGCCCGGCGGTAGGGCGCGGAGTGCCACCGGCGAGCGGCAACTCTCCACCAGCTCCATGTTTTGACGTTTTTGGCGCTCAGAACCATAAAGAGGGTGGGTTTTACACGGATATTCTTAATTATTAAGCATAACCTGAAGCTATTATAACTTCGTACTACACAGATTGTATATTTTTTGGTTATTACCATAGCAATAGTTTACCAAGTAACGCGTACAAGTTGCGTAAAGTATATATTATTGGATTAAGAATTTTGGGACAGAATGGCACAGCAGTGTCGGTTCAAGGGTGTTGGAGGCAAAATTTACGCAAAATTTTATTTGAGAGCACTGTCACAATTATTATTTTGGGTGCAGAGGTGAGTGACTCAGAGAGGAAATATAAAACTATATATTTTTCGTTTATCGTTAAAGTAGCTATGCAGTTAGTGTGCATGAGATCTGTTCTGAACTTAGATATGAGCAATAGGAGGCATTAAATAAGAATTGAAATTTGACTGTTAAAATAACTTTCAAATAAACAGGTCTTATTTAGTTTTGTATACATTTAGCGCATTTGTGAAACTGTCCTAATCCAAGGCCACAGTAGCAGTACCTTACACTTCACTTATTAAACTCCTCTTTTTTTCCTTTGTGTTTCAGATGGCAAAGTGAGCAAATACAGCATTTGCAGTGGATTTCTGGGTCAGCCACTCTTCATGCCCCTGAATGCGCGGGTGCCCTCTCCAAGTGACAGAAAGGATCTGTCTCCCAGCAAGGACAACATCTCTTCATTCGCCAGTGATAGTGGAAGTCCATCACCGCCATCTGATCAGCTCTCAGATAACACTCAGAGTCCACAGAGGTCGCTTTCGTCCTCTGACCCAGAGTCTGGCAGCGAGTCAGAGAAGCCCAAAGACTTCCCAAATCTGGACCGTGACCCTGCTGACATCATGGCCAAGATCTTCCCCCACAAGAAGCGGGATGCCCTGGAGTCCATGGTGAGAACATGTAAAGGGGACATTGTGAAATCCATCGAGCTGGTCCTGAACTCTAAGGAGAAGAAAACCGACACTGGCGGTTCGTCGCCGTCTCTTTTGCAAAGCTCAGTGTTCAAGCCTGCAGCCGGACTGCCGGGAGCTCTCGGTTCTGCAGGGACCAAGTCCGCCTTCTCCCCTCTCCACGTCCACCCGGCTCCCGGTGGGGACAGCCTCTATGGGCTCAGTCCTCACCTCGGTGTGAGCCCCCTGCGTCTGGCCTACTCCTCTGCCAGCGGTGGTCTGGGTGGATTCATGTCTCCGTACGTGACATCAGGACTGATGCCACTGTTGACCCTGCGTCCTCCGTTGGACTCGCATCCTTTCCCAGGAATGATCAGAGACTTTTCTTACATCCAGAGTAAGGATTCCCTGTGCAGTACAACAGGTCTCTACACACGACTGAACAATGATAAATAATAGCCCTAAAATAATATCACACGATAGATGATGTTTTGTCCAGTTTCTGTTTTCCTGCTGAACATTGTAAGTGAAATTGTACAACTGAGTTAAAGATTTCCTTGCAATTGTGTAAAGTTTGTATAAAATTGTTTCATTGTAATAAAGGGATTTTGTTTTATACGTTTCTGAATCCATCCATCTACCCAGACGACTAACTAAAGCTTGTATGTAAAGTGTTTCTTGCAACAATGTTCATATCCTTTAAACTTTCACTGATCTTTTCAAATCACACACGGTATTACATTATTGCTAAGCACAAGGAAAATGTTATAAGTTACATTTTACATAAATAAAACCCATAAATGTACGGTATGCATCTGCATTCCGCTCCAGTACAACCAGATTTCACATCATCTGCAGCTGAAAGCATTTTGGTGGATGCTGAGTCGCTTTGCCATTATAGTAAAATCTTTGTCAAATTTGATGGAGACCATCTATGATCATACCAATAACATACTTTAAAGTTGTGAGTTCAATGTGACAAAATGTAAAAAAAAAGTCCAAGAGGTGAAAAAGTTTGCAAGGTTTGAAAGATTAAATATTCCACTACATCAGTAAAAAACATTTTAACCTTTTTGCCTACATAATCTCGCTTTCTAAAAGCAATAACCTACATTTGTATTCAGATTACTTAATAAGGGTTGAAAACAACCAGAATGCATAGTGAAACACTTAACTGACATCTTATAATGGCCTTCTAGGTGTTCAATGAAACGTATGTGTAAAAAAAAAAAGGGGGAAAAAAGGGAGAAAATTTATTATTATTATTATTATTATTATTATTATTATTATTATTATTATTATTATTATTATTATTATTATTATTACTACTACTACCTACTTTCCAGTATGTTACTAGCATAGAGTCTAACCCATATTCAAACGTTGAATACAAACAAATGTTTCTCCAGCGTCTCCTGCGTGCTACGCTTCTAACTCGTGATTGGTCCAACCCTCAGCCTCTGACCAATAGGAAGCTTGGGAAGTGTCACGTTGTGGAATGTTTCAGGAAGCTGGAACATGGACGGTCTAAACGCTGGTCTTGCATCCTGAGTTTGAAATATCCTTGAGCGGGACTTTAATGAGACGTGGCTGACAGCGGGCAGTGCTCATTTCTGTCCTCTGAGATGCGTTTCCACATTATCACCGCAGCTTTTCTCTGGGCTGCGTTTGTGGAGTCGCGGAAAATCCGAGGAATATCTTCGTCCTGTGAGTTCAGTTCACCGTTTAAGCTAAAGCCAAGTCGCTGACATCGTATTTATGTTATCAATAATTCTTCATTCATAGTCACAACTAGTTCATATATAGCTGATCTCACCGCAGGCTGTAATAGATATGCATAACGTTTAGATGTATAGGTTGCGGTTGGAGGAACAAACATGTATATTTCATAGAGTCACAACCATTTATTTACGTAAATTTCATAAAGTGACTCTTATTTTGTCTTTATGTGTTTTCTCTGTAGCTCATGGCCATATTTTCTCCTGATTTAACAGATAAAAGGTTCTACAGGGAGAGGAAGTCATTTCTGTGCATAGACGGGTCCAAAATGATTCCTTTCGAGCAGGTGAACGACGACTACTGCGACTGCGCAGATGGGTCAGATGAACCAGGTAAACATGGATTGATAACAGGAATAATCATTCAGATTTCAGGATTGTGTAATCATTAGCTGCAGGCACAGACGTCTGACTGTACAATATTATATTTGTATTCCTCTGTTTAGAAATAAAGTGTTCAACTCTTTTGAGCAGCAACATTAAAGCTGTTTTGCAATATTCTGTTTAGTTCAGATGGTCATAATCTTTAATTGGTTTGGTTGTTTAAGCCAGGTGAAAGGAGACACATTAATCTTAATGAGATCATCATGAGTTTGACACTTCTATTAGTTGCCCTAAAGCCAACTAATTTTTATACTAAAAGAGGTTAGTACTTAAATTACTGATTCTTTTTATTTTTATTTTTATTTTGTTGACAAAATAGTTGAACTATATGCAGTCTAGTTCCTACGTTTAAGCTTGGATTAAATTAAACTGTGTTTCATAAGGGTTATTTTGTCATATTTTCATATGCAGATTTTTTTTTTGTAATGATCACTGCTATTAGTACTAAAATGATTATAGTTTAATGTAAGATAAAATGATTGATCAAATAATTAATTAAATGTGAACTCTAGTATTTATTTTACAAGGAAATACCCAGATTCTTAAGAATAATTGTGTTGGTTTCCAAGGCAAACTGGCCACTCACAATATGACGCATGTACAATTGGGCTGTTAAGGCCCAATACTCGCACTACACCCTACGCTGCGCTCTGAAATGTGCAGTCATAGTGCTTTTTGAATGAGAATCTCAAACCCTTTCTTTGAATTTTCAAAAATTGCAAAAACGCAAAACAAAAACATTGCCATATTTCCACCTCTTAATTGAAAACGTCACATATTGTCACATGCAGCAAAGAGTTGTGGGTATATATACAAGATCTTCTTGACTAAATCAGCTTTCCATTTTGATGTTCCACAGGGTTCAGTTTCAGGGCCATTGTTAATTTTGCTGTATCTGCTCCCTTTAGCTCCCATATTTCTCCTACTCACTTTCAAAACTGCACATTAAATTAAAATGGCTGAATTCAATTAAGGCTGGCAGTTAGTTGGTAAAATAATAATAATAATAATAATAAAAATAATAATAATAATAAACTGAAATAATTATCTTTGCTTAAAAATAGTCCACTTTCTATCATTTAATAAATATTGCCAGCCGGGCTCCAGTGCCTTCCTGAAATTTAAATTTAAATGTATGTTTTGTCTTGTCTGGATGATTCTGTGACTGTCTTTTAAAATCTAGCCTTGACCAGTTGCAGGCTGCTCAGACTGCTACCACCAGGAGTCTGGTTTGAAGTGTTTCATGTTTATTTCTATACACAGACTTGTTGCCATGTCATTGTGACTCAGCATCCTAGTCTACCAACAAAACCTTTCTCTGGTCCTGGTGTCTTTTATTGAGAATCTACGATGAAGAACTAAATACCATGAAAATGTCTAATGTTTTATGAGCTGAAATATTGCAAACACCTCTCTGCCTCGAAACATTCAGTTAAACTTTTGTAAATTTAAGAATAAAATAAAACTGTTTATTGCTTAATTTAAAAAAAGTTTCCTGTAAATGGGGTCTGTGGTCTACTGAAAGGGTCATTAATAAACTCTGCCATTGCCAGCATCAGTGTAAGTGCTATAATAACCCTCTTTCACCGCTACGCACAGGGGGAGCAGCACAAGTAGGAGGTTAATGATGCCAAACTGAGCTCATGTTGAGTGCGCCTATATCGTCAAGCCTGGTGGAGTTTTAGATCAGATACAGTCCAGTAAAAGCGAGCGATAATAAAGGTGGCTCTTCATCAGACCTCCGCTTAGATAACATATAACTGTCCATTTTCTCATGAATAGTTTTCATATTCAAAACAAGGTTGGAATTAGTTCAGAATTTGCATCCAAAGTAGGAGTATAGGTCAATGTTTTTGTTTTTTCTTCCACAGAAATGTGTTTCATCATTTAAAACTGGTACAAACAGTTGCAGACTGTTGTCTTTGTTGAATTCCAGATAAAAATATGAATCAATGATAAACATAAACTAGAGGAGAAAAGAAACAGAAATCCATAAGCCCATAAACAAAAAAACAAAAACAGTTGTATGTTATGCAACTGACATGCACCTATTGCTTTCGATAAAACTGTTTATAGGTCCTTTAAAAATAAATTAATCTTTTGTGGCAGAATATTACACATAAATATAGGAAAAACTACAATCTTCAATTTCAGTATTTTTTTTTTGAGTAAAAAAATATTAAGAATGTTCTGAAATAATTTAAAATTGTGTAAAAAAATCCCTTTATTAAAATAAATGTCGCTTTTTTTAAATTGTACTTTTATCAGATCAAAAAACATGACTTAATTTTTCCTTTACCAGACATAAAATCAGCCATTTTCCATGCCTATTCTCGTTCCTAGGCATAAATCTACTGAATAAATGCACTCAAATAGAAGCCAGATGTTCTGCAATAAAAGCTGAATTTAATTTTGGAATTTTTAAATGCTCCAATGAACTAGTTTAATTAAAAGAACTAGTTTTTGAGAATTATTTTGCATTGCATTCTTCCTTTGATTTCTTTTTAATCTGGCTCTATTCAGGCACCTCGGCGTGTCCTCGTGGTCGATTCTACTGCACCAACCTGGGCTTCAGGCCGCATTACATCCCATCATCTAGAGTCAACGACGGCATCTGCGGTAAGTTTTAACTTCATGCTGAATTGCACTGGTGAAAAATAGATAAATAGATTTATTTCTGATCGGCCAAATACGGACGAAACATGCATCTTGTGGTTTTGAAGACATTAATAAATAATTAAGTCTCTGGAATATTCTTTCTCTCGTTATTGTGAAATTTAGCAACTAGAAATTATTTTGGAAATTCTAACTGACCTAAAATAAAATTTTATTTTCAGACAAAGAAAAGAAATGTGAACGCCTCTTTCTATTCACTTTATGTAAGCGTCTGGTTTTGACTCGAGTTGAATGTATATTTAGATAAGTGTTGAAGTAAGCGTTTTCTGGGGAAATAGATGTTTAAATCTTAAAAAAATTGAAGTACTTTTTTAACTCTGTAAAAATCCGGCTTGTTTTTCCTCTGTGCGTTCTGCTGACTTGGACAAGCAGCTGTATCTTGTTTACTGTTAAGCAGGAAGCAACATGTAACCATGAAGTTCTTTAATCCTGTTAATTCCAGTTTTATTTTTTTCCCCCCTCCCTTCAAAACTGTTCTTTATTCCTGCTGAAAACCTGAATGCCACACTTTACCGCAATGGATGTCCTTTTTTTTGTTTTTTGTTTTTTTAAATATACCACCTTTCTTTTCTCCTTTTGTTCTTCAGTAACTCTCTGTTCTAGTTAATCTCATGGAGCACATATATAGACGTAGAAGCAGAATTAGACCACATGCAACTGTCAAAAGAACAAAATGTTCCACTTGTCTCTTCTTCTCCTCCCATTTGTCTCATCATACCCACTTAAAACCAAACACATCACCACTTTTTCTCATCCCGTTTGAAGTTCAGATGGGTTGTCGTATTCCCTGTTTTTTTTTTTTTTTTAAGGTCTTAAAACTTTTCATTCTGCCGGCCGCAGACGGGGATTCTGGATAAATGCGAAATTTCACACTGTGCCCACATTACTGGTGAAACATCTGAGCAAAAGCCAGATCAGAGCATTTGCTACACACCAGGCAGTGGATATTATCAGTGGTTGATGTCAAGAGACCCTCTGTGAATCAGAGAGAGATGCGATGTAGGCACAAAGACTCAATCTTCATCTTTAAAGATGAAAAGTCAGTGGCTCAGTTAGTCCCCATCTGCAAAATGAACAAGACAGTTGAAAACATGGATGGATAAAGACACAATTTACACAGCGTCTAATTCCATGTGCGTACATTTTTGAAGCTGAAGGACAGAGTTTGCCCAGATGATGATACTACAGGTGTTTAATTACATGATAATGTGTTCAGGTAGCATTAGTTGCTCTGAAATTCCTGACTCCAAGGGTTCTGTACCAGTCTGTCCGTCCTCCTGACTGCCGTACCTTTAATGCTGGCATTAGAACTTGGACGTAGAAATTTGTTTCCGTTTCCGAATCAAAAATCAGCAGGATTTCCCAATCGATGTGCTCAATGGCCAGGCTAATTACTGCTAGCCGTGCAAGCTAATGACAATGTGTTTCTCTGCTGAAAACAACATAGCAAAATGTTCACCAAGGTCATGTAGTAGTGTGTGATGACTTGATGACATAAAAAGGACAGGAAATACAACCAAACCTCTTTTGTCTTTACTGCAAGTGAGCCATATCGGATTTTAAAATCCAGATCAATTTAACTCTTAGATCAACGATTTAAGTCTTTTGAGAGCCTTTTGTTCATTTTCTTTGTTGTGTTTTGAAAAAAATAAAAATAAACATTGCTGCGGTGGCACTTATTATGAAAAGCTAGAGTACTGCTCACGTAGAGGTTATTAACTAGCACAGAAGAACAAATTGGAGATGTTATGAGGAAGTAAATATTTTTCAAGCTGTAAATATCGACTTTTCATGATGTCGACGTATTCACTAAGAGAAACCTTTAAAACATTTGAAGTGTTTCTAATTGTCCTTCACTATAATCTAGTGTGGTATTCTCATTTTTCCCTTGTGTTTCCTCTTTTAGGAGACGATTGTGATCCCTTAATTTAGAGCAGTGACATTCTGCTCACACTCTGTGCTGCTATTCTGTTTTGTGTTTGTTTTTTTGTTTTTATGTGGTTTGGACGGGCTTCTCCCGCGTCTCTCGGCAGATTGCTGCGACGCGTCAGACGAATACAACAGCCACGCTCGCTGCCAGAACACTTGCTGGTAAGTTGGATCAAAACTGAGATTCAGTACCTGTAAAATGACCCAGTTTTTTTTTTCTTTTTTTTTCTTTAAAGTAAATCAGATGGTAAAGGGGATTTTGAATTAATTGCAGTAGGACATCTGGAGGAATTTCTTTCTTACTTTTTTTAGTTACAGCAATAAAATTCTTTTAATAGGAGGACTTTATTACAGCAACTGCATGAGGGGCTTACAACCACACTTGAGCAGCAATAGTAACCTAACCATTGTGCCACCAGGGGGCGTTGTATCTCTATGATAAGAAAAAAAAAAAGTGTACTTTCAGACTTGCTCTAGTGATTGATATATGTGGAATTAATGGATTTTAAAGCCCAGTTTGACTCAAACGTTTTATTTATTTCAAATTTATTTCTGCAGTTTGACTCACATAAAATCTAGATGTCCGTTGTCATAATCAGGAAGTGTGCGTTTAGCTGCGCTTCGTGTCATGTTTGACCATTGTGATATGCAGGAGTATAAGCTGCTGCGTAAATGCTCACTAACCCACTTCTTTTGTTGACAGTCCTCTATTTGTTTCATTTATTTTCTGCCAGCCTAAAATAAAACAAAAAAAACAGTACCACATGGAAACAGTCGATCTCATTATGTTTCCACAAGGTCCCCGCTCACATTCTGTTTGCCAGACTTCTAAAATGATTTAACTCCACCACATAGCATCTTATTTACTCCCCTTTTTTTTGTCTTAACTCCACCCCATTTGGATTTCTACTGCAACGCAGGCCCTTTAAAAAAAAAAAATAAGATAAAAAAATGGATTGCAGCAACTTGGCTGACCGGAGCCTGGGTGGCTGAAGTTTTCCTCAGTAATGATTGTTCTGTGCGCCTCCTCTCTTGGCTTTTCCTCTAGGAATCTGGGACAGAAAGAGCGGGCGTACGTGGAGGGTCAGATGAAGACCTTGGATGAGGGTTTGAGACTCAAGCAGCAGCTGATTGAGGATGGGGTGCTGCTCTGGAGGGAAAAACAGGTAACTTGATAAAGTAATAAAAAAAAATGTAGTTGTGGTATAAGATCCCCACCAGCTGATAAAAATATACATTTAATGTGGGCATCAAAAGCACACAGTCTCTAACTGGGTGAGTATGCATTTGGCTTGGAGAGTTTGAAAGCGTGCTTTTTAAAAAAAAAATATATATATATTTGATCAAAAACTGCCTCCAAGCTTTCTTTTTGCGAGTGCGATATTGCAAACATTGATATTGCAATGGTAATTGCAACTCCCAGGTTTTCTTTTTGTTGCAGTTTGTTTTGAATGTTGTGCATAAAAATGCTGCGGTTTACCAAAATTGGACCATTTTCAGATGGACTTGCTAATGTGAAACAGTTGTGAAATCCAGTTGTTTTCCACTCTGAGAATTATTCATACGCTGGCAGATTTAGATTTAAATTTTTGTTCATTCAAAGCTTTTATCGGAGAGATGGGCTCCTCTTACAAGACACTAAAAACATGTAGAAAAAAAATAAACAAAACCTACTGACACACAGTCGGTAGGTTTTGTTTATTTAATTTAAATAAATGGTGTATTTAAGCTTTTTTACACCTTTCTGAAAGCTGCTGAGCAGCATTTTTGCCTTTTTCCAGATATATTTTGACCATTTATTTTTAATACTGAGCTCCATATCTGTATGTTGGAAAGACTCCTTGCCAGTGCACTGATGTTTAACTTCCTTCACATATTCCCTAATGTTAATATTACTTCTAACCAAAAGAAGCATTTTGGTAATATGAAAATAAATCTTTCAATCTGCCACGATCAAGAGCTGTTGGGTTGCGGTGACGGCGCCAATCATTGGTGCTTTTAAGAATGAACAATACTTATAGTAAGTTGACTTTTAAGTACATTTAGGTGGTTAAATAAAGAAAGCACAAAAGGTGAAAGAAGCTATTAAAAGAAAGCCATGTACTCTATGAAATGTCTTTGGTTCATGCACCTGTTGGAAAGCGAGAGAGAGCAAAACTTTTAGCAGATAACAAGAAGGCTTTCTCATGTGAAAGAGATAATATACCCTTTCACAAGAGAACGGGTATGTTCTCTTGTGAACATTCTGTCATTGGCGATGTTTCAATCTGTTATAAATCTCTAAGTTAAGATAAGTATATGCATTTTCTAAAGCATACAGATAGACTGCTGTTTTTACAATGCTAATCACTGTTATAGGACTCTAAGGGTTAACTTTAAATGTTAATTTGTCATTAAACATTTTTTTTCTTTGTTTTGAAGTAGTAAAGCCCTGGATTTGTAGTGCTGGATCTCGGGGAGAGCATGGTGCTTTTCTAGATCCGTAATGACTGCATAGACACGAAATCTAAAGGAAAATATTTGCATGCTCTTCTTATATCTTCCTGCATGATCGTATATAAACAGAAATCTAAATTGGTACTGCCATGTCAGATCTTTGCAAAAATGGGAGAGTGGAAATTGGTCACTGAATTTTTATAGGTGCATTTTGATATGTTAGCTTACTTGAATTGCACATGGAGAAAATGTATCAAATTTAACGACGGTGCTTAATTTAGCCAATGAGAGAGATGCAAATGAAGTTTAAAATCAACCTGCGAAAAAATATCAGATATGTTCCCCGAAGCACGGTGTTGAGTTAAAAACATAATATAATGAGGACAAAATTTGCATTTCCCTCCCTAATTTTAGCATCTTAATTTGAAACCAGTAAGATTCTGCACATTTTCACAGTAGCACTACAATGACTAAGGGGGCCAAAAAAAAAAAATGTAAAAAGGTAAAAAAAAAAAAAAAAAAAGTGCAGTCTGCTCTTAATTTGCTGCATCCTTGTGAAGATTCTGTTTGTTGCTGTTATCGTCTGCACATCGAATTAACTTTTCCCCTCACTAGCGTGCGTCGCCACATTGCAACTGCACTGTTATCACCTGGCTAGCTGGCTAACACGCTCGAGGAACAAGGGACGTCGAGGTTAATTTTGTTTCAGATGTGCTGGATCCGGAGGATTTCTCTTCGGAGTGAGCAGCTTGTGCTCTGCGGTGCTGTTTTAGTATGCATGTTCACAGCACCTGCTGCTACATACGCCTGTTGTACAGTCAGAGCCAGTTGATAACACAAACCTTACTTTTCTTTTTTCTTTTTTTTTTTTCCATAAAAATGTCAAATATCGATAGCCACCTTGATGAGCAGCTGGATGTAAGCATATTGTGACAATAATCTGATATTTACTCAACAATGAAAGTAAATGACACAAGACTGTTGCACACATGCTTCCAGTAAATAACAGGAGCTAGCTCTACCAAACCTTTTGGATTCATAGGGCTTTATGAAATCTCTCCTATACTGTGTGGAAATTTTATATGTTACAATTTCTCTGATAATTTGATGTTATATAATTAATAACAAACGTTTTTTTTTTTAATCTACAGCACATTCAGTTTAGTTTTTGGTGTGTTTATCAACTATTTTCAGCTGCGTGTTTGGGATTGGAAAGATGTTCTTTTCTGCAGTTTAACAACTAAGTGGCTAATCATTTTTTTTAATTCATTTTTTTGTTGTCTGCCAAACGTTGTCTGCTTTATGATAGGCTATTTGTTTCTCTCTGAATTTATGATGTTGTCCTAATTATTAATTTTTTTCTCAGTATAATGCAGCACATTTTGTAGAGGTGCATGATATAGCGACACTAACATTGATATTGGCCAATATTAGTCTTTTTTTTTTTTTAACACATCGGTATTGGTCCGATGAATAAATCTGGGTCGATATTAAAAGTCGATATTTGTTTCCGTCTTGTTGCTCTTTGTTTGCAGGGGGCAATTGGAGGAGACTGGTCATGTGATAGCGATATAGCAAAGGATGATGGGAAGCTTATGGGTCAAAATAGTAATATTAAAAATCGGATATTGATATCTGATGTTCATATGTGTGCATCCCTAATATTATGTCCGATCACTTGTTTCCATTTATGTCTTTCTCAGTAGCTGGCTGGTCACACTCTGCTGCATTTCAGCATATTATTGGAAAGTTGTAGAGAAGGAAAAAGTGTGGTTGAAAAAGGTCCATGAGTTCAGGGAGGAGATTAACGAGACGCATACAGCAGGTGTAGTTCATGCTTCAAGGAGCGATGATGTAGGAATCACTTTTGTTGAGCTAAGAGGAGATAAGGCTGGACTGTTGCTCGTTGCTAAAAGTCTCTCTTGTCAACTGAAAGTAAGGTTTTGCATTTAGTCCGTATATCATGGTTCCAGAGACCGCATGAAGAACAGCGAGACACAGAGTCCGAAAGTGAGGTTCAACGTTTGTCCAGCAGAACTAAGGATCTGCCCGAACCACCACGAGTACAAACACTTTGTTTAAAGACAATTGTATAGCTGTGCTTGATTGGGCAGAATCCCATAGAGGACCTTTAAAGTGCTGTTAATAAGAAGGCTAAAGACACAGCAGCCAACCACACAGACATGATAAAGGCAGCTCTTAAAGAAACCTGGGCGTCTCAGCAGAGCAGCAAGCTGACAATCTCACTGCAACGACGCAGTGATTCAAGCAGAAGAAGCACAAATCAACGACTGAGTATATCTACTGTCAAGTACAAGGACATCCTTTTCAGCTGAAAAATCTGTGCAAAAAACATTTGTTGGTCTTATGTCATTTTTAGCAAAATTAACAGAACTTGGCACTTGAAATATCTCTGTGTCTAATAAATCTATGGAAGTTTCACATTTTTTAATTACAGAGGAACATTGTTGTTTTTATGCCTTGAGATGCACCAGTATTCAATGCATCATTGCCGTTTAGGATTATCAAAACGATGTTTATCGGTCGTCTGAGTGGAAATGTAAAATTGTCTGCTACAGTTTGTGGATTTAACTTTCTTTTTGTATTTTCTTCCTTTTTACATTTTTTTACATAACTGTTGAAATTAACAGTACAAAGCGTTGGCCGGCTTTCAGACCCAGCCACGTTAGAATACGCTCTATGGACACTGAAGGACTCGTCGTCGCTGCAGCGCATTTTACAGCTCTGTGACTTTGTCGTGGCTGCCCTCGATCCTTTTGCATTACAATTCGCTGTTTAGAAATCTCCTAGTTTCAAGGCATTTTTAAGCACTTCTCACAACAGCTTTTTCTTTCATAAGAGCATCTCAGAAATCTCTTTCTCTAAACATTTGCTTATAATGAAACATTGAGGAGAAAAAAGAGACTTGCTCAACAAAGGTGATTTGATTGGATGAAGCGTTTTCCTGCCACATTAACCAGTCACAATCTTGGATTATTTTTTTTTTCTTTGTTTTTATTCCTTCCCAACATGCATGCTTTGTGGTCTTACCCCCATCCCAGGCCCCGAACGTTCCCTTTTTTCTGCCAGCTGAATGGCAGATCGGGGCTAAAGTGTCACCCAGTGCTTCCAGCATTTCCACACTTTGTGATCATCGTCTCTCTTGACATGGCAGGGTGAGCTCAAGGCCGTGGTGTTGGGAACCTTACAATACAATACAATGACTCAAATTTGAACTCCTGCTGCTGTGGGCTCGAGGCTTAAAGACAAATCTTCTGCTATCAAAACCTTTTTCCAAGATTCCATTCAATATTTGTACACAAACTATAAATAAATACAAGCTGACATGTTTGTATAGTAAGCTTTTGATGACATTTGTACATTCCAAGCTGAACATCTTCAAGCACGAAATATGATGGGGATAAATCGCTAGCTCTGATCTGTTTTCTGAACTCCTCAAATTTTCAGAGAAAAGGGCAGATTATGTTTATGTTTTAGCAAATGCATAGCTTTTCAATAAGATTACTTGCTATGAAAAGCTTTAGGAATCTACCCCTTTAGTCGTTTTCTTCACAAGTAGAAATCTTCTTGTGCTCTGGTAATAGAGCCCATAAATCACTGCTGCAGACTGAAGGTACCCAAGCAAACGGCGTGGCCTAGAAAGGTAGTCATCCCTGGCGGAAACCCCCAGAATCCATCAGTGCATCGCCAGCGTCTCTGAGGAGAGAATGGAAGGCAGAGTCGACACACAAACACACTCACGGACACGCGTTTGCACAAAGGAAGCCGGTCCTCTTTGATGCAAATTGCTCCGTTACAGAGTGTGATGATAGGTTTTGCTTGGGTATTATCAGCTGTCAGTCTGACGGAGCTGATTTAATGAGTCCGCGATGTGCAAACAGCCACCGTCGAATATGTTTTTGGCAATTAAACAGACTTTGTGGTTAGGAGTTGGATGTAGATATAAATGCAAACTAATACGAGGAGAAAAGAGGTTGCAGCATAGCTTTTGCACTGGCTTAATTTCTTTAACTTTTGACAGTTGAAAATAGTCACCAATTTATAGAGCACAAACCAAAGAATTTAGGTTCAACTTGTTTTTGTTCTCTTGGCTTTATATCTTTTGGGCGGGTGGTTATCAAAGCCCCATTCATCTCTTATTTTGACCCTCCCTCACTCACAAGCAAGATGTCAAAATGCCTGGACTCCTCGACTTGAAATAGCCACTGACCCCTGACTAAGAGGGACCAGGACGCCTTTTAGAGCCACTTCATCTGCACAAAACCAATTTTAGACTTTGAGGTTCCCAAACCAGACATCTTGCTCTCCAACACTTTGAAATTTCTATGTACATTTTGGTCAGATGTTCAGATGTTATGTGACCGACCAATGCGAACTAGAAAATAATTGTGAAATTGACAGAAAACGGGCAGGTTTGAATTTTTAACTTCACAATAGCTCACTACTTTGATGGTCTATTACATTAAATCACAATGAAAGACCCTGAAGTTTGTGATGCTAGAAATGCAAAATGTGAAAAAGTAAAAGGACCAAGGCACTTTAAAGAGTGCAGTTGGATTCATTGCCAAACCAATGTTTTTTTTTTTTTTGTTTTGTTTTGTTTTTTTTTATATTCAGACTTTGAGACTAAGGACAAAAACAAACCCATATGTGCCACAAAAATAGGGAGAAATAAATATCTTTGAGGTTTGATTGAACTGCTTTCTTTGAACACGGAACATGAATGGGAAATGACTTAAAATAGGGGCGAGTGTATGGATTCCATGTAGGTGCAATGTGTGTGTGTGGGTGTGTGTGTGTGTGTGTGTGTGTGTCGTAAACAGCTTA
This sequence comes from Poecilia latipinna, assembly GCF_001443285.1. Taxonomy (NCBI): domain Eukaryota; kingdom Metazoa; phylum Chordata; class Actinopteri; order Cyprinodontiformes; family Poeciliidae; genus Poecilia; species Poecilia latipinna. Next base: position 311,444 of record NW_015112977.1, read on the forward strand.
CAAGGGATCCCATTTTGAACGACCTCATTCAGTCTGAAAAATTAGCTCTGCGGTCTGAGTATATCGGCTGTGAATCAATCTCCTGTTCTGATAAATGCACCGGAAGGAGCACAGGACAAGTGGAAAGAACAAGGAAAATGGCCATTACCCACATGCCTACTCCATTAGAAAAGTTTAAGGCTTGCATGCAGAATGCACGGCGCTGCCTGCTCCAGTTTTATGCTGTTGACCCAAAATATAGTATGACTAAAGGGCTGTTCGTGTTGGCGAGGAGCCTTACTGTTCTGGCGCAGGAATGCAGAAATCACAAAGCGCTTAAATTGTAACAATGACGGTTTGGTGTAATCACGTTTGCCCCGTCGTCTCTCTGCAGGCGCAGCTCAGAGAGCTTCAGCGGGCCGCCGAAGATCTGCAGATCAAATTAGAGGAGCACCGAAAGAGGAAACATGAAGCTGACCGACTCAAAGAGCAAACATTAAAGGCTTTGAAAGTCGGGGATAGAGGTAAGGCTTCATCTATATTTAGGACCCACTTCAAGACGTTTACTCATTTCGCGGAGTTGTTCCAGTTTACACAGTTGGGCCGTCGCTTTGGCTACAGGGCAGCTTCCATTTCATGTCTGCTCCAGCCTTACTGGAGCAACAGTAAATACGCTGAGCAGCTCGGCTCAGGTTGTTCAACATCAGAGAGAGGAGGTGGAGGGGTGGGGGATGGAAAGGTTAAGTGCAAATTCCTCTGCAGTGGAAATTAATTGACTTGGAGAAAGATTGCTGAGCAGCTGCAAACCGTATTCCCTCTGCTCTCCTTTTTTACGTACCTCAAACCTTCAGAGAGACGTTGCATATGAGTCACAGGGAAAAATCCCTTATCGCTGCGAGCACAAGCCGGCTTGGCATTTAAGCGACGCTCTGACTTTGCGCGTGTGTTGGTACAGAAAGTTGTGAGGATAGGAACTGGGTTCTATCATCTCACGAAATGAAAGATTTACACTCATTAAATGTGGGCAGAGGACGCATTCAGTCTCCAATTTTTAGATCTCAGAGGCAGAAATGCGTAAGATTCACACTCGTACCATTTCGAGCTTGGACTTTTCAACATAAATTGGAGAACAATCCTGTATCCTTCTGTTTTCATTTCAGCATGTCAGAAAACCTTCAGGGAAAAATAGAATAGATTGGAAGTCTCTGTCATGCTCTATTGGCAGCTTATTTTCTGATCTAAAGAAGTTTTGAGTGCAAAGCATGCTCATTATATCGTCGGTTCCTTTGGGCAGCGCACATCCATCATGCTTCCCACTGTGCAGGCTGACCTTTCCTGACCATGACGCCCCGCCCACCCCGGCCCCCCAACACATCGTTCCTGAGTCTGTCATCCTTTACTTCCATTACAGCTCATCTTGTGGGTGTAACAAGCATCAGTTTTAATTTCTGTCTCTCGAGATGGCTTGTCTTGTTCGAGTTGTCTGGAGGATTAACAGAGATTTCTAATGTCAAATGTGTTTTTCTACTAGAAAAGCTTCCAGTTTATTTTTATTCATTTCTTATCAAGATCCCAAAATCTGAATGAAATAACCTGCAGATACCGATGCTTTTTCCAGTCCAGATCTCAATTTTTGGTGCTATTTTTGGTTCTGGTGTTATGTAAGCTAATATAGGCACTGTCAGTCATAGTGCTGCATATTTTGCCCATATGCTCAGTCATATTTACATTTACAAGACGGATGATTGCCTTAGCACCAGGTTGGTCAGTTTTACTCTTTTATTTGCATTCAGTTCATGAGCTGCCAAATTTAAACTATACGACTGTTTGAGAGGTGAGGGTTGGTAGTTCAGACTTTTGTTGTTGTTTTTTTGTTTTAGAAAATTACTTGCAAGCTACTCAGCTGTAAATGTTCATTAATGACTGATAAAAAAAAGCAACAAAAAAAAACAAAAAAACAGGCAGTGTTAAATCAGACGTGACTGTGTGAAAGGAAGAGATTAAAAGAAAAAGTAACATCAAGCGACGGTGGATTATACCATGCCATAAAATCAAAGTTTTCCCAGTAAAACTACAAGTGATCTTCTTGTTCTTGAGGATGCAAAACTGTGTGTCATGTCTTTTTGTGAGTCAAATGTTTTGTTATATCCCAAATAGAAATTATATGTTCATAAACAGTTTAGTTGCACTAAGACTGCAACAGATTTTTGCCTTTTAACCTACTTTTCAATTAGAACGTAGACGTACGCAAAGAGCAAACGCTACTCCGAATCAGTCATTAATGTTAATAGCTGGTAGGAAGAGAAGAGCAAGTTTTAGTCAGCGAAAGCATTTATTCCCCTCAAGATTAAAGCATGCATATTACTCTAACCTTCTGCCTGTCGTTAAACAAAAGCTCTTTACTGCCTATGCTACAATGCATACTTTCTTTCTGGTAGAGACGGTGCAGATAAAGCAAGCTTTTAAATTTGCAGTGCTCGTGATGTTTTTTTTCTGTTATTTGAAAAAATAAAAAATACATGTCCCTGAGCATCTTTTTGGAGCCAGCTAACAAGAAAATATGCATCACAGTAGCACAAGGCAACATTTAAGAGTAGCTTTATTACCGTAAAGAGCAGAAAGTTATTGCAAGTATTAATTATGTTGGATCACTCGCAGAGGCTCCACAAAACTCTTTCTATCTTGCAAAGTTGCAAGAAAAAGCCCCTGCTCTATATCTCATTTGTCTTTTTGTCACACAGCACTTTTCTATACAGCCCATACAAAACAGTTGCCCGCAAATGCACCCACGGTTCTATACGGGAATGTCAGAACACGGATTGTTCTGCGAACGTGTTGTCTCCCTTTTTATGACCGTAATGGCCTGCGTCGAAATGGGAATGAAAAGCCAGACGAACAAGCAGCTGAGAGTGCAAGTCGAGCTAAACAGTCTGTGGTTTCGCCGCTGCTGTCGATCAGGCTTCTCTCCAGGGCTTCATGTGCAGTTATTGAGATGTTTGAAAGGACCAGGTTATTTGTACCCTCGAAGAAAATTAGTTTCTTGCAGCGTGATGTGTGCGGTACTTTGGAAAAAAAAAAAAAAAAAAATAGAACAATGGAGAGCCGGGGGTATTTGAGCTGACAGAACAGCAATCTAACCTTTTCCATTGCACGCAGTACAGGCATTTAGAGCCTGCAAAACAATCGTGTATTTGCAGTGTTTCATTATTATTGTTGTTTTGTTTTTTTAAATTGTTGTATTTATGGAACTTAAGTTCCATCACACACTGGCTGCACTCCGACAATGTATTGCAAGTGTTATGAACTTAGGTTTTGTCGCAGCCAATATCGTCACCGCAATACTTAGCGATGTTAGTGTGATATAATCGCCAGCATGCCATTCTAAAACTGCACATTGTTTAAACACACTCATGAAAAACTGTTCAAGAAATTTCAAATTGCTTGGTTGTTTATTTGTAACAGTCTTATTTTCCCCACTGTGTTCTCCGTATAAGATGTACGGCCTGAGTCATCCTCCTGCGGTAAGCCCCTCAATGCTAGACATGACATTTAAGTTGAAACACTCATTTTCAGGCTTCGTCTTGTTTATGTCGTCTCCTGTTTTCGGTAAAGTAAAAAAGCTCAGCGCAGAACATGCAGCCTTTTGATCTGTTTCCATTTCTTTGCCTTTTTTTCCATAGAAAGAGGTAATTTTCCTCTCTCAAATATTGCTTCTAGGGTATAAAAGACAGCAAAATGTGTGTTTTCTTTGCCCGGGAGTGCTTAGCCTACAAAGAAAAAAAAAAAAAAAAAAAGAAGCTCTGAGTGGATAACATTGTCTGTAGGCTAGCCATAGATCTGCAGACTCCCGCTGATATGTTCCATTTTCTCTGTTCTCGATGTGTCTCTCTTATTTTACGAGAGTGCTCCGATATCACCAGGGCAACATGGGTGGATGACTGATGGTGTCCATTAGTAAACATAGTCTCCTATATGTGCCATTGGCCTAAAGATCCCAATGTCTTCAACCGCCTCCTTCTCCTCTCCTCCCCCCCCACACACACACCACTCTCCAACTCTTCTTTATTTTCCTCTTTTCTCCCCCATCATCCTCTTGCCTTTCACCTGCCCCCCTCCTCCACCAGACGCTTCTCCATCATTCTTGTTTTCCGCTGCACTCCTCTCTCCCCCACTTCTTCATCTATCCTCCTTATAGTTGTTTTTCATAGCCACAACTTTGCAGTTAAGAGAGGAATGAGACCATCTCGCTCCCTTCTCTGCGCTATCGTTTTTTTTACGAGGCGGCGACTGGAGCGCGGGTTGAAAATATCGAGCGTTGGGTTGCAAACGGAGAGCAATTCAAAGAAAGAATGGGCCACTAATCTCGCAGATGCTGTGTGTGTTGAGGGATAATATTATCGAGTGTAGTTTTTTCCCCCTTTACCTGTTGAGGAGACTAAAGATTATAGTCGCGGAAACTGAAGAGCCATATTGTTTCAGGTCAAGATGTTCTGCAAAATCTTACATTTTTTAAATGATTTTTTTTTTTTTTTTTTTTTTTTTAAATCCCATCCCCGATTTTTCCAACTC
>NW_015112977.1:319002-383784 GCF_001443285.1 Poecilia latipinna
CCATTTTTTTTGGGGAAGAAATTTTCCGAAAACTTTTCATTTTTTAAATCTTTTTTTTTTTTTTTTTTTTTCTAAATCCCATCCCAGATTTTTCCAACTCATTTTAGCTAGCTTGATATCAAGCTAAATGACAACAAGTGTCATCTGAGGGCACTTGGGCACTTTGATTCCCACCCAATTGTGTTCCATATAATTTACTCCAAAGTACATTAAGCTTGAATCAAAATCAGTTGAGCATACGATGCTATACGCAAGACGTTCTCTGTAAAGAAGCCCAGGTGATTGGAGATTGAGTGGTGATTCAAATGATATGACATCAGTGTTTTGTGGTCATGTATTTTTAATGCACTGGATCACAGGCAGTTAATCCAGATACAAATTGATTATAAAGCACACATCCCCAACCCTATTGCACAGACTTAATACCAGCAGTAACACTTAGTTGTTGTTTTTTGTCCAGAAGAGAAACACAACTAAGCTGATGAGCACTGAGCTGGTAGTAAAATCTTTGGGATAAAAAAAAAAAAGAGATTAACATAGCTGATGGCAGCAATAGCTCAGCTGATGCCCTTTTCCATGAAGTTGACCCAGCTTAATACAGAAACACTGGGCCCAGTGGAGGTTCTGTGGAGATAAAAAAAACAAAACAAACAAAAAAACCCCCAAGAGATAAAGTTTTTTTTGCAGCAATAACTGGAGATAATGGAGAATAATTGGAAAAAGAAGAGCAGTAAGGACAAATGGCCCAAATGTCCTCCAGCAGCCCAAGCTAAGAGGAGCGTAACTATAGAGATAGTTTCAAGATAACCGAACACAATCTAACTATAAGCTGAATATGACGTTACAGAGGAGAAGGGGGCGTCTGCACCAGACTAAAACTGGAAATCAGTTCACTGGTTTACAACAAATGTAATCTCGGTTCTCTAACCAAGGAAATCACATCAAATATATGGACAGAAATATATAATTATTTTAAAGTTTGATCCTGGTTGTAACACAATTATGTCTATTTCTCTTCTAAACAGGAAAGATGAAGCCAAACAGAGAATATATATATATATATATATATATATATATATATATATATATATATATATATATATATATATATATATTCGGCTCAAAAAAATAAAGGGAACACTCAAATAACACATCCTAGATCTGAATGAATGAAATATTCTCATAATACTTTGTTCTGTACAAAGTTGAATGTGCTGACAACAAAATCACACAAAAATCATCAATGGAAATCAAATTTATTAACCAATGGAGGCCTGGATTTGGAGCCACACACAAAATTAAAGTGAAATGTTCCCTTTATTTTTTTTGAGCAGTATATATATATTTAAAGCATGGCTCCTGGTTACTTTCAGCTTAGTAATCTTGGCAGAAGTTTGGACACCATTGATCTTTAAAGAGAGAACATGTAGTTACTGGCAGCAACGGCTCAGCAAATGGCCCCTCCTCCCCCAGGACAGTGACACTGCTAACCACAGTAATGCTGGTCCAGATGTCTTTTTTTTTATGAGTGAAACTGAAGCGAAGAGGCTGTTGACTGAAAGATCTTGAAGTTGTATTTGATCAATTGGGGAGAAAGGAAACTGTTTGGTTCAGCTGAAAACAAAAAAGATAAAACTGAAGAAACATGATCTCATGCTGTGCCATTTTGGATGAACTGACTATTTTTTGATAAAAAAAAAAAAAAAAACGAATCCTGCTGCTTGTAACAAATGGATGGACTAGTTTTTCTGTAAAAAATAAAATAAAATTAAAAAAAAGCGGCACGTTGCCTCATCAATGTTAGTTTTGCCAGAGCAAGATTCATAAAACTTGTTGTAACTCTTTCATTTTTGATTTGATTTTTTTTTTTTTTTTGTGCACACACTCTGCATAAGCTCTTTGCTCCGTACACGGTGAGGAAAAGAAATGCTAATTTCACAATTAGCTTTTCCGTAATTAGTACGGAAAGGTAATTGCCGCGGATGTGCAATTAGCATTATGTAAAGTGCTTTTCCCCAGACGTAGGGGCCAATCAGTTTGCCCCTTTTACCTTTTCTGTTCTGCAAATGATTCTGGAGATGCTCGGCACCAAACGCCAGAGAACTTCCTCCTCGCCTTCCTCTCCAGTGAGTGCGATTCACAAAACTGAATCAGCTGGGGTCACATGCTCTGCGGATAAGAGGGTTCAGGAAGTTTCTCTTTGCGTCTCCTTTTCATTTGCCTGTGAATGTGAACGGAGGAGAAGAGGGAAATCACTGTCATAGCAGCCGTTGCAGCACAAAGCCTCCTGATTGCATTCTGGACTCTGACGCGCCTTTTTTTTTTTGTTTTTTTTTTCTCTCCAGGGAAAGCAAATGTTCCTGCACAGCATGACTGACTCATTGCCTGATTTTTTTTCCTCTCTCTATCCTTGCTGCTCATACTTTTTAGTTCACTTCTTTTTTTTTTTTTCTTTTTATGTTCACGCTTCAAGGTTTTTATTGGGACTGATAAATACAATTATCAACAATTGGTGGTTAGAAATAATGAAAAGTTGTTTCTTAAATATTATTATCAGCTACCTGCTGTGTAAAGCTTCTAATATATAATTTTTCTTTGCAGGTTTTAGGCATCAGAATAGCACCGTATCTCACCTTTTCCAACTACTGGACAGCAATAAAGATGGCAGGTGAGTTATATGCTAATCAAAGAGAGTCCAAAGGTTCGAAAAGCCTGGAAACAAATTTGATGTAGGGCCGCTGCTCTTTGCCAAGGCTGCCATCCACCAGCCATCTCTGAGGCTCTGAAATCTTCTACTATTAAATCTTTATCGTTTTGAACTCTGTATCCTACACATCCTACTTGATTAAATAAATTAGACAGTATGCTGATCATGTATCCTATTAACTACCTGGACAGAAACCTGTTTCATACAAATCAATTTTTATGTTTCACAAAAATTCAGTTGGGATACTTTTTTGCTTTTCAAGCTATAAAAAAACTTTTTTTTTTTTTTTCCCCTACAGTGGATCTTGAATCTTTATGACATGGGTAGCAAAAAACGTTTTTTGTTTTTGTGTTTTGTTTTTAAACTGTACATGTCTTGTTAAATTATGAATTAAATGTCTTTGACCTCATGTTTTTGTAGAGTAAATTTAACAGCTTTACTTACCATCTGACCTATAGAGTCGCATAATAATAAGTCACCTAAATGGACGAACCTATGTGACAATGTAACGTTGGCTAAAAGATCTCAAAAGGCAGTGCGATCTAAATACATTTAAGAATGAATGAAAAGCAAGGTTATTGTGAAGGATTAGTCTAGAAACTGTCACATCTCCATATTTAGGGCTTTCTTACATTAGAACACCAGTGAGAAACTTTCTCACAGTGGCTGGCCGACCAAAATTACACTAAAAGCGTATTAATCACTCATCCAGAAGGGTCACAAAAGAACCAGGAGCTACAAATAAAGCATTGCAGACCTCACTTTATTCAGTTACAATCAGCGTTCATGATTTCTCGGCACGAAAGAGATTGAGCATAAATGGTATCCATGTGAAAGTACCAAAGCCAAACCCAAAAGCAAACCCATTGCTGACCTAAAAGAACTCAAAGGCCTTCTTAAAATTTACCTCGACAGTCCTCTGCACGGTTTCTCTTCACAGCAGTCCAGACCCTCATGTTCCTCACTTTACCAGAACATGCATGTAAAAAAACAAACAAAAAAAAATAATAATAATAGTGCTTAAGCCAACAGAAAGACTTGGAATAGTAAACCATGTGTGCTTCAAAACATATGCATGCAAAAACAATCTCCTCATGCAGCAATTCCTATGTAAGAAAAATATGCCTGTTTGTGCATTCTTGCAGTTGGATGTTATTCTGCCTCTCCGGCCTCTGTTCACAGCTCAGAACCCCTTTATCCACTCAATCTCCCTCTGTCTGAATTCTTGAGTCTCTCTCTCTGAGCTGTGCTTAAGCACACATATTACTAAGCTGTCAGTTGGTGGACTTTGTGAACTAGCCATCGTTATGCACCACATGCATTGATGTTGATCTGAATAAGGCAGAGATTATGTTTTCATCCACTGCATTACTGCTTAGGTCTTGTACGTCTCTCCAACTCAAAGTGTCAACCCTCGTTTAGCTTCTCCTCTGATAAATGCAATGTCACAAATTATACCTAATACTCGCAGTTGCCAGGCAATTTGCTTCCTCGATTAGCATGCGTGCTGCATGCTTTTTATGTTGTACAAAAAAAAAAAAAAAAAAATTTTTTTTCTGGGTTTTTCCCCCATGCCCCTTAACTAAATGTTCCTCAATTCTTAATCTGCTTCATTGGAATTGCTAATTATGTTTAATGCAGATTCACAGATAATTATTCTCTCATTTATACTGTGAACTAATCTCATTTTCGTGTCCATTTACTCACCAATAATTGCCTCACGACAAAGACCGCAGCCATTGATTTTCATAAAGTTTTGAACACATTTTAAATCACATTAAGACATTTCTGCAAAACATCCTCATTAGAATCAGTAATGCATTTTGATATAAATTAGCACTGAATAAATATTTCATTCGAGTCGTCATCAGGTTGCTTTTAAATGGCCCCTTCTGAAAACTTCCTAAAAAGATAGTTTGCAAGTTATGAAGTCGGATTTGTGAAAACGACATGAGTAGGGAGTAGCTACGCTGCTCTGTCCTTGACTCATTGTCTGAAGGATCGTAGGTACACTCAAACGTCTTTACAACTTTGACAGTCTCCGATAACCATTGACGTGTCTGTACTGCCTGAATTTCCTAAATAAAATAATAATTAAAAGTTTGTCATAAAAGAACTTTACTACAGGGATAGGGTGTCAACTCATAACATCTCCACAGAACCTTACGTAAATATATACATATCCTTTTAAACCACTTGACCATTTTGGCAAGGAGTCTATGCATTCTGGACAGTTTTAGAAAGGTATGAGAATGTTGTACTTATTTTCCAGGTTTGAAAAGGCACGCGGACAATATAGTCTTGAATATCAACACTTTGCCCTAACCCATTGTCTAAAGGTTATGTCTGTCCCTCTTCCCATTTGTACATCCATGATTCTGTCAGTTTAATCACTGAACTGTCTCTCCTTTCTTTATGTTTATCTTTTCAAACTGGCGTAATATGGCTGACAACTCTGGAAATTTGAGACTCAAAAACAACTTTGAGACGTAAAATCCCTAAATGAGGGGGTAAAGACTCGTTGGTCACGAATGTAGGCCTCACAATCGTTTCATCCCAGAACCTTCCCATGCAGCACACACAGGCACAACCCACTGTGCCAGCTGGCAGGCAGTTGGCAGCCCAGTGCAGGATTAACTGGTACTAGTATGCTGGCCTATAAATAGAGTCTACCAACTGCTTCAGGAAATGAACCATGATGGAGCCTCCCAAAGGCCCACGAACAGGATGTGCTTTTTATCCTCTCCCCCCTCTGCATGGATTTATCACTGCCTGCATCTGCGAGCTCGGTAATATTCATTACCGACTTCCATAGAGAAGCCTCCGAAAAGGGGTGCACGTCACAAAACGCCTGCTTTTATGCTGCAGCGGTCTATATATACGTGCAAATGCCCTGCGTGATTGGAGCCGAAGCCAATTTACTTCACACGGGATTTACAGAGCCGTTGTTCTGCAGCCTGTGTGCCGTCCTCACAATGGTGAAAGGCATTGTTTCTCTCCGGCACTCACCCTGAGCATTGATCTTCTGTAGGCTGAGCAGACTATTCGCTTTGTATGTTTGCCTGCCTTAGTTGACGCGCTCCGGGGATTGATTCTGGCTATGCAGTCATTATCTGAGCTCAGAGGGGGCAGTTTGGCTGTAACCTCTGGAAGGAAGACACAAGCATGGGAAAATGGTTAATGACAAGAGTTTAGTGTTGTGGGAAAAAGAGTTGGCATGTATGTATGTGTGCGTGTGTGACTTTACAGTGTGGTGCATTGTATTGTGAAATCAGGACAAAGGTATGAACAGTGTGCAACATTCTCGATATTAGCTGTAAATAGGTTAATTGAACTGTAAGAAATTAGTATCTGCACTTAGTTAATTGCCAACTCTGGTTTTGCAGTTCAAAAGTGAGGACAGGTCTTCTTTTTGTAAAATAGTGTGTTTGCCTCTATTTTAAATCTCTAGATTTAAAATATATAAAACAATATATTTTTAACTGGAATCATATTGAAACAAGCGGTGTTTTTCAGTATAACAGTCTAGTACCTAGGAATGTTCAACACGTATTGGTGAAATCAACCAAACTGTTCAATGGAATACTAATATGATGCATTTTTAAACCCTCAGTATATCGTTGGATGAACTCAAGGCTAAAGTGGTGCTTGTCCATGATGAGACGAGGGTTCTCTCCGAGGATGAGGCACTGGTAAGCTATTTTTAAAATTCAGTAACACAGTTTTCTTCAAGGTTTTCCATGCAGGCTTCACTTCGTGGTTAAACTTTCCGTAGGTTGTTTTAAATTGAGGTTGCACTTTCTTTTAATTTTATTTGAAAGCTTCCCCCCACCACCTTTAGACATTTTAGATAAGAAAATTAACTTTGTAGGTGTTCCTAATAGTCTTTTCCACTGCCGTTTATGCAACATTTAAGTCATTTTTGTGCCGGTTACAAGGGAAATAAGTATCTGTTACCATGTAAACCCAGTGAGAAACAGTCTGGCAGCAATAAAACCGAAGTAAAATGACAATATTTCTGAGTATTTATAGAGTCTTCCCTATTGCCACTGATTTGTCTCCAAGCATACAGCACTTGAGTCTGCAAAGCCTTACTTATTTTAATGATGATATTACATAAACAAGAGCTGGCACTGATGGTGATTTGTCGTATTTACTTTTGATTAAATTAACTAGTGATTTCTTATATTGGCCAATGAAAATATATTTGTCTTTAAAAATGAAAATGCTATCTATTTACCAACCAGATGTAAATTAAATTCATAAAAAGCGCAAAGAATGACTCGAGGCAATTTCAAGTGCGAGACAACCACTATGAGTTAGGGAGCCTCTTACAATATGACACAAATATAGAGAAGTCTTCCTTTTTTTGTGATTAAGGTCTTAAATCAGACTAAACTTTACTTGTTTTAGGTCTGTAAGTAATGATAACATTATTTGCATTTCCTAAATTCCTAATTAATATTGCAGATTTTTTTTTTTATTACCTTCTTCAAACTCGTAGGTTTACAGAAAATAGCATTATGCCTTCCAACAGTTTGGGAAAGCCAGTGATGTTATGTCTTTGTAAACACCTGACGGGTTGCTTTACGTAAGAATTAAAGAGAGGAAGAACTTTAGCAGACAGATTCCTTTTGGGATATTATGGAAAAATCAAATGAAGTCTGGGAAAATATCCGGGGGAGAATCGTTGACCTCTACTGGTCTGGTTAACGCTTCGGCACAACTTTGAGGTAGCTGAAGGTGCCGCGTTCAACTCTGCCAACAATTATAGGCCGGAACAAACAGCATGGAAATGTCTGGTCATGATACGTGACAGGAACACGGCTCTGTGTTCCAGAAAATAACGTGTTTTGGTGTGGAAATTGTTAATAGGCAGTAGAACAAAAGCAAAATACATTTAAGATGCTGCTGAATGCGATTCGAGTGTCATTGCCAACAGTGAAATGTGTCCTGCATTGACATCAGAAGAATAGGATCTCGGCGAGGAACAGTACCTTGATTTTTGGAGACGTGCTGAGGACCGATGAAACCAAAATGTGTGTGTTTGACCATGATGGCTGCTGTTACATTTGAAGGAATAAAGTTGGGAAACTTGCAAAAATGAGAACCCCATCCCAACCGTGAAAATAACTTGTTTTGGTTACTAACTTTGTTTGCGGTGTGGGCCCGATCATGTGTGGTTGCTACGTTATAAATAACATAATGAGGAGTGAACATGATGTTACATCTTACATGATCAACAATTCCTATCAAGTGGTGCTACTAGTAACAAAACGAAGTCAATGTTTTGGAGTGGCCATCGCAATTCCCTGATCCGAGTCTCACAGAAAATATACGGACCGGGCTGAAAAGAGAGTAAAGTGGCCTACAGATCTGACTCGGTTCTGTCGGACTGGGCCGGTACTCCAGCAAACTGTTGTGTGAAGCTTGTGGAAGGAAACCCAAAATCTTTGAACCAGAGAAAAAAAAAAAACATTTTAACAGACAATTCAACCCAACACTAATGAGAAGTTGGTGGACTTCCAAAGTTAAAGATAATAAAAAAGAAAAACTCATTATTCTAACATTTAGCAAACAAGACATTTTAGTTATCCTAAATGACTCTAACAGTTAAATATCTGGTTTCTAACTTTTAGATATTTTTATATCTAAACTTTATAACTCATGGGTAGAACTTGGCGAAGGGTAGAATTGACCCAAATCCTAATAAAAGCAGCATTTGGTAAACCAACATGGATAGAGGTTTTACCTGTCTGCTCACTTTTAAAATACAGTTTGTCCTTCTTTTTTTTCTTTTTTTTTTCTTTTTTTACAAAAAGAAAAAAATCAAAACAAAAACAAAACTGAAGTATCATTCTGAGCTGATTCTCTAATGGCATGATTATCCAGCAGCCTTGATGAAGGATTAGAAGTGGTTGTAGAAAATGTAGCTTTTGCGGTGGATTTGTTTACCTGGTCATTTTTAGAGCTCCAGGGAGGTTTTAAGTGGGAGTGAGGGGAAAATTGCAAGCTGCTATATGTATGGCATGTATTTATTATTATTATTATTATTATTATTATTATTATTTTATTTTTATTTTAGGAAACTTTCTGTCTGGGTACTCCATTTTGAATGTTGTCTCTGCTTGTACAAGTTGATTTCCTTCACACTCATTTCAATTCTGAACAGGACGAGCGCGGCTTCCCAGTGATGATTTAAAAAAAAAAATAAAAAAAATAACTTTTTCCTCAAGCTGTTTTTGTGCGGGAATGTGTCTGTCTGTTTCGCTTAAGACTCGTTGATCCCCCGTTTTACGAGGCGGCACATAACAAGATGTCTGCGTGTAAACAAAGCGGCCCAAACTTCCTCTTCTTGTCCTTTTCTTTTATAAATTACAACATTCATGAGGACCACATAAATCGCACACACACACACGCACGCACGCGCGCACACACACACACACACAAACAAAACCACAAAACAGAGAAGCGTCAGAGCTCTGACCTGCATGAAAGTCTCACAGATGAGAAAAATCTGTCTGTGTTAAATTTTCCTGGTAAATGGGAAGACATCCTCAGTGAATTCAGCTGCATCCTGAAGAGGACGAATTAGTAGAAAGGTTCATGAATATGAAAATGTGTGCTTAACTGCAACCACAGCAAACTGTAATCAAGCTGGGCAAATTAAACAGGCTGCCATTAAACAAGCAATTTACATTAAAACTGACGAGGGGCTCAGTGTGTCAGACCCTATAATCAAAGTTGGGGCCTACAGGGATCGTATCTTTAGAGGAAGTTAATTTTTAACTGTTTTGGCAATGCTCAGAGAGTAAGGCCCGGTCATCTTCAGCAGTTGTCTCTTAAAACAATGGGCACGCTTTGGTGTGTTAAGCATGTACCAACTATAGGAAGTACTGGCTAGTTTACTGTACAATCAAATGTTGCCTGATGCAAAATTGTGTTTTGACATCTGTGCTGGTCTTGAAATTAGGCAAAGAACAGAGTAAGTTGTTGCTAAAAAAAAAAAACCGTGCTAAAATGTAAAATTTGATCTTTATTTAAAAGCGGAAAAGCAAGCACTCTTTCCAAAGCTATCAAAGTATATTTTCACATTATACTGATTTTTCAGTAAGTATTTTATTTACTTACTTCTATCAATACAGATACATTTATAGAAGATGAACATTTGTGAGATTGGTGAAAATTAGTTTCAGCTATTATCTGCACACATGCATGATTATCATTCATAATCACTTAGGATTATGAATGATAATCATTCATAATCATAAGGTAAAGCAGTTCACTATATGCTTATGAATTGTTGAGCCTTTGGGCGTGTTTGGATGGATAGTGGTGCTTCAAGTGAGACAATGAAATCTCCCATTTTTTCTGTAAAAAAAAAATCTTCCCATTTAGGTAGAAATGTTAATTTCTCCTCTTTATATTTATTTGAATTTATACATACAAAAAAAAAACTGCAAAGTCGTAAAACACAGTCAACAACTGAAGCACAACATTTTGTCTGGTGGCATCATTACGCATCAGAATGTTTATTAATGTGTCATTTATTATGTTTCAAAAACTAAAGCAGGTAGGTTTCGAGTAAGTCAGTGTTTCAGCTGTTTTGCAGTTTTCTGGAAGTTTGTTCCAGATTAGCGCTAGCTCAACAGAATTCAACCTGTGCACTTTGCACGTTAAGCTGATTTTGCTAGGGCTTTCTTCAAGCAGAGGCAGTCACAGTATTGTCACAGTATCAACTTTTCTAAACACCAATGTAAAAGAAAAAGAGCCACACAGGAGCCATTAAAGAGCAGGATGCGACTCGAGAGCTGCAGTTTCGCCAGCGCTGACCTGTAGGAAGATCGCTGCTAATGTTTGTTATCGTGATTAAATCTTGTACAGAAAAGACCTTCAGACCCGATAACCTCCCAATCGCAGCTAAATAAGATTTTATAAAACATTTGGAAAGGGGCAAAGGATTGCTCTACCGTTCACGTCCAAGTGAATGGGCTTGCTTTTTTTCTTTTTTTTTTGAGCCTATATTAACATTACATTTATTTGTCTGTGCTGCAGTAAAATACCAAAAATATGTGTAATCCCTAAGTTGGGCAATAAAGCCAACAAGGAAGAAACACAGATTCTGTGATGTTTTTTTTTTTTTCTCCTACGTGCTTTTTGCTGAAATGAAAGGCGTTACTAGTGTTCAGTTGTGCTGAATAAAGAGCTTGATAAACTTTCCTCTTTTGCACTCACAAGTGGTGATCATATTCTTCGTCTTTTTTTTTTCTTCTTGTTCTCTGATTCAATTTGTTTCATTTTCACATCTTTTTTTTTTTTTATTATTAGTTTTCCCGCTTCTCTTTCCTTTCCCCTATAAGAAGCTTTGGCCTCCCCAGAAAATTCACTTTCCACTTCAGTGGCCCAGATAATTCAAGAAGGATTTTCGGGAGAACAATTTGATGATCAAAGTGAAGCTCGACGCTCAGAAGGGAAAAAGGGTATTTTGAATCGGCTCTCCCTCTGTGTTCCAACATTATGTTATAGCCTTTCATTACTGTATAAAACCCCTGCTAAGGTAGGATTACTTTAGTTCAGACAATAAATGGTAGAGAAGCCAAACAGCAAAAGAAGGGGGAAGGAGAGATGTCATTTTAGTAATGAAACTTAAAGTTTTGCACAGACTGAACCTTTAGCGCTTCTTTATTTCGCCTTTATTAATGGGACAATACCTTCGTAGAACCGTCAAAATGTGACTCAACTTGATCCGCAGCAACGTCTCCGAGAGCAGGAAATTGCTTTCTCTCAGCCTTATGCACGTTTTATGCCGAGGCGTATATCACTTATCCATCTTTCTACCTGCTCACATACCTTTAAAGCCCTCTACTAGAAACACTCTGAGAATATTGCATGTTTTCCGTTTGAACCGGAGAACCAGAGTAATCCTGCATTTAAAAAAAAAAAAAGAAAAGCCAACTGTGGTGTTCGTGTACTATTTAATGTTGATGAGACAAGAGAAGAGCTAAGGGAGTTTCACTCTTTGCGAGTGTGCGGAACAAAAAAAAAAAAAAAGAAGAAATCCTGCAGGTGTAAGGAAGGGATTCCTCTGCAACAGCTAACAGTGCAGGTAAAGACATTTGTCGTGCTTCAAAATTAAAAAAATGCAGGCTATATTTTAGGTGCTCATTTATACATCAGAATAGCTTGAAGGTAGAAATTATGATAGTGGAGCTTTATTTTAGCTGTGAGGCAGTAGTGCGTAAACAAATTGACAAGAAAGCTGAATTTCAAACTGCTCATAAAAATGACTTTTTTTTTTTTTTAAACTGCACTCATTTTATTTTACGACCAAATGTGGAGTTGATGTTTCTTTTGTATTTTTCCTACTCTAAAAGTGAATCCTCAAGTTATTCATGCCAAATTATTGTCAGATTTAGGTAACCTCTCAGTTTTACTAACGAGTCCAAACTTCAGTCTGATTTGCGGAGGCCAAAGATTAGTGTGATTGAAGTCAGAAGACATCCAACCTGATCGGCAATGGTAAGACTGGTCTTATTGCTCTAACGAAAGCAAAAAGATTATTCCTTTCATTGCCGAGAAGGACTTTTCAACATGACATTTAAATAAATACATGATTAAAAAAAATAAGTTATCTCTTTGTTACCCCCCAAGAAATAATCTTTTTTTTTTTTTTCCCCAAGGATTGCATTTGAAAATGTTTCATTTTCTATCAGAAAGCAAATTATTTATTTTAAATCTGAGCCTGCCAGGAGTTTGAATAATTTCACAATGATTTTCTGGATTTATTATGCAAAATTGGTCGTATTTCTTCAGTATCTTTATTGTCTCACAAGGGAGGAAAATTAGTGTTCCAGCCAGGCATTTCAAACATACATAAACAGCCTAAATACCCACATTGGCGATGCAACATTTTCCTGCATGTCTCTTTTAAGCATAAGAGAAGGAGCACCCTAAAGAAATACTGCTAGTTTTAGATTTTAACGATGGTATTTTCAGAAAAAGGACGGTAATCATTTTGGACCCTTTGCCATTTTGCAGTTAGATAATTTCATACCTGACTGTTTTTGTTTGCATTTTTAAGAGCTGCACTGCACCTCAGGCTTTTTTCAATAATGATATTGCTTAGATGAAGGCAAAGGCTATACAACTCAACGGGCAGGTGGTTGTTTTGCCTCTCCTCCGTTTCACGCTTTTGTTTTTGGTGTTTTTGTACACAAACCTTTTTGGGTAAAAATGGAGCCAAATGTTCTGGAACATTTCGTGCTGACTATGAGTCAGTTATTACCCGCCTTTACGCAATAAATCAATTAATCGCATGATAAATTAAAACAACCTCAATGAGTTCTATTTGCATGATTTATTGTTTTTCTCTTTCTACCAAAATCTGGATGATTGGCCTCAACTAGTCCTTTTTATGAAGGACAATGTTGTTCACAGAGACTTTATAATTAATTTAATTTCCGTTTTTTTTGCTTGTTTTGGATATTCAAAATGTCTTCAAGTTCCTGTGTTATATGTTCATTAGACTTTAAAGTTTATTGATCTTTGAGATTGTGTTCTTGCTTTACATCATATGTCATATCATATCATATAGTAATATGTCTGTCGCGATCTGTGACGTTTTTCTGTCGCTCAGTCGGTGGTGGACTGTGTTGTGTGAGGATTGTAACTCCATCATCTAGTGAACTTACAATAGAAGTGGATCCAGAAATGGTGCATTTTGGGTCAATTATATGAATATATGGACAGCTTTTACCATGGCAACAGACAAAATCACACCAAACCGTACTGCACCGTGAAAATGAGGCGTCTGTTTTCGTTCTGCATCTGAAGTGAAGTAAATCTAATTTAAATCCAACAAGTATTACCAACATTTTTCACGTAATAAAGACTTCTCTTGATGAAAATTTTGATTTATTGTGATGACAATAACTTACAATTATTGTAAACTTCGAAAACCAAAAAGCTCTTTGTTTTGTCAGGATTGTATTTTTTTGAAGCCAACTTTTGGTTTCATGATGGCATAAAAAATAATAAATTAATTTAAAAATTACATTAAATTCAGTTACTGTGCAAAGGTTTGTTAGTTGGTATAGTTGTCACGATACATTTTACAAAATGTCATGATAAAAAAGTCTATATATCTATAAGTCTATATAATAACTGCTATTTTAGTTAGATTCAACGGTATGATCACAAGAATTCATAGGAGATAAAATTAATCAACTGATCTGAATATGTTAAAAGTATTATAAATAACAAATATGAATATTTTTATAACTCATTCATTCATTCAGTCATTCATTCATTCAGTCATTCATTCATTTCTGAATAATATAGTAGTATTTGCGAGGAATTGTCCGAAGAACGAACCAAGAACCCTGGAAAAGTGTTTGAAATTGCAATTTTCCAATTAAAGAGGTGCAGGAAGATTGCAGAGGGAAATCTGTTAAATTTCATGAAAATACTTCATTCTGTGGAAGGTCAAAAACTATGCGAAAACCAAAATATGGATAACAAAAATAGGCAGCGCATTCTGCTCTTCTTATCTGCTATCAAAAGCCCTCTTTAAGCTGTTTATCCACTCTTGACATTCCTCTGTCACAGTGACAGCTCGACAGCAACCCACAGAGTCCCAGAGCACCTGCCACACAAACAAGCCTGACATGATTTTACCTTCCCACCTTGGCAACAACGCTCTCCTGATGCTCCCGTCAGCATCAAGCGCTCTGCACAAAAACAAAAACCCGCGTTGCCCTCCCTCTCCTCGTCACTGCTGACCAAGGTCGGCCTCTGCTGACCAGCTCTGCACCATCTGTCTGAGCTGGTTGACATTTGGCTCTTGCTGGAGCTGAAATCTCACCTCAGAGGGGGCCCTGACATGTTTGCATTCTGGGTTTTTTTTCTTTTCTTTTTGGCAATGTGTGTCAAAAGAGCACATTTCTCCTAGATTTTATCTGAACTGCAGACAGGAAGGTCTGCCTTTTAGATGTGTGAGGCGGGGAGCAGGCGATGCACATCGAATCTTAACGCTTCGCCGTCGTCGTTTTATCACCATTTCCAGGTAGTTTGCTAGCTCCGTTTCTGATTTCAGTCAACTGAAAGTACCTGAGCAAGACGCACGAAAAATAAAAGCAGGTGTTGTTGAGCACAGTGTATGTTGACGTCTCGTTAGCCACCAGAGGGGGGCAGCAGCCTTCTAAGTTAAGCTCAAGCTACTGTAATAGAAAATGGAAAGTCACATTCACAGGTCATTTAATCTCTTTGTTTTGTCCCGGGCTGGGCCTCTGGTGCTGCTTTTCTGCCTCACACACACTCACAAAAACAGAAACATCTCTCTTGTTAGGAAAAATTCTCCTTCGCTTGCGAGATATATTTATGAGACTGCTTTTATACAGCTGGTTGGATGGCTGGTTTCATAAGCCTGCAGTCACTCTAAGATTAAATGTGGGCTCTCAGGAGATTCCTGGGCCGGTATATGATTACTGTTTAACAGTGTTGGGTTTTCTTTTTTATTTATTTATTTTTAGCTGTAATGGGGTATATGCGAGTTTGATTCTCCTCTTTCCTCACTTACAGTAACTTGAAAGATTACTACATTCAAGCCAAAAGAAAAATAAAAAATAGTCGGCACCTGGATTTAACAAAGCGAATCCGTTCGAGGCTCCAGTTGGATTACAGGGCTGATTTCTGCGAGAAAGAAAAATTCAGGCTCGCCCCAACATTTATGAGGCTTCCTTTAGACTCCTTCATTGCTGAGCTAGATCTGCCATTTCCCATTGCTCCTCTGCTCATCGGGTTATTCGAGTAGTTGGTGGAACAGAAAGTCACTCTTACACACCTGGATTTTATATGTAGGCTACTAGTTCAATTATGACAAGAAAAGGAAACATTGTAAATGCCTCAGTGTTGACGCTTGAACTAAAACATGTCCTGCAGTAATATTAGATTTTTTTTTAAAATGTTAAGACTGGCATTGTTTGGGAAATAGATGTCATAAAACCCAGTGACACTGAATGACAACAGTGATGACCATTAGGAGTGTCATCATGATACACCTAATGACCCAAAGGTGCTCCTTTGCTGCTGACTGCCTGGATAGGCACATGGTCTTACAATCTGTGACCTGTTTGTCAGATAGTCATTGATCCAGGCAGTTGCTAAGGCATCCACCTGTGTTTTTTTGGGGTTTTTTTTTTTTTGGAGTTGCTGTCAAAGCAAAACAGCAAAACAGGCTGGGTTGTGTTAAATGCACTGGAGGAATCACAGGGCATGATCATCACGGTGCTGACTGCTTTGTCCAGATGACAAAGTGGGTTTGATGAACCAGGTGTATGACGGCATCTTCAACTCCAACTCGACAGCAACAAGCAAACTTCAGGAGGTCCTCAAATGTCATGGCAACAGGTCTATAATCCTTGGGTTAGCTTGTTTTTTGGTGCCAGAACAAGTTGGGATGTCTTTCATCGAACTGGGACGTACTCCCAAGTCAAGCTAGCGTAAAGAGGAGTTGCAGAGTCCCACAGAGCTGGTCTGCACAGGCCTTATGGACTCTGAGGCTGATACCATCTGGACCTGAAGCCTTGCTCCAGATTTCAGTTTTACTTACCTGCACTGACGTGGAATTCCTTATGCATCACTGTCTTGTTTGTGGAATAGCTCTGAATGTTTGGAGGTTGCAGCAATCCAATGAGAAAAGTAGAGAAGTGTCAAAAGCTGATTTTCTTAAAAAGGTTTTGGTTAAGTTAAAACAATTTCTACCTGGCTTTGTGAAGCTGTATCTGGAAGGATGGAAGTTAAAAGGGGGCAGGTCAGCACCATAACTTTATCACCTGCCACCCCACATGTCACATTTTTCCCTTTCCGACTGGAGTGCCTTCAACTCGTATAATTCGAAATGACAGGTAGAAACCTGTGGCGGAGTTGTGTGTGTGTGTGTGTGTGTGTTTTTTTTTTTTTAGAACTGAGGTGGAGAAAAGTTTCTTGCTTGGGGAAAAAAAAAAAAACCCAGTTGTATGTCATGTTCTTGTAAGACGGGAGGAAGGCGAGGAAACTTCAGAGGAGAGGCTGCACCCAGTGATCCGGACGATAACGGTGAAGGAGTTGTTTTTGTTTTTGTAGGCTGAGCAAACCCTGACACTTCTCGATCTCTCGCCTCGCCCTTCTCTAATCTTCCCTGCACTCATGTTTTGTTATGTAACTGTCACAAGATTGGATGTGCTCGAGGTTGCTTGGGTGCCGCAGTTAATGGAACCTGTGGGAGGTCAAAGGCGAGAGAGGGAAAGCGCAAAATGGAGAGGCTGCTCCGGCAAGTCTTGACAGATCGAGGACTGTCTCGCTGTCCAATAACTAAATTGCCCTGATTTTAATTCCAGAAAGCATGGGAAATATAACATGGAATGATACAAGCAGTCAGGTGAAGGGGATATGAAGCGCTTTAGCTCAATTACTGACAGTTCTAGCTTCCAAGTTACACTGACAAACCAGGCTCTAAGCAACCCCAAGGCAATCATCTGTGTCCTTATCAGCTCTAACCACTTGACAAATACTATTGATGTTGCAGCTGGGTAACTGCAGCTCCAGAGAACATGGTACACACCGAGTGGTAAGCCACATAGGGACATTTCAGTCCACTGGGACAGTCTGTACCGGCTCATTCGACACGAGTGTATCGATTGGTGATGTTTTACTTTATTGACATAAACACTGTTTTAAATACCTCCTTTCTAACATCTAGGGAAACAAGTTAGTCGAATTATCCTCTTGTTCTTCTAATGACAGGGTATATTTTAAATGTAATAAAGCTGAGGCGATGGAGAGCTGGTTTATTGCAGTTTTTACTGTTAAATGACATATCTTGTTTCTTTAAACTTAATCCAGCATTGGATGTCTTGACACATGTATGCTGGAAAGAATTGAGAAAATATGTCATGCTTCTACTATACATGCTCTCTGTATTTTGAATTGTGAAGAATTTGTCCACATATTGATGTCCAGTGATGCGTAAATGCAATTGAAAGATCTGGGCTTGACTAACCGAAAGTGATTTTCACAGCACGACCTAAAAAGTGCGGTTTTCAAGATCTTAATGTGTATTTGGCTGACCTGAAGTAGGCTAGAAGAAATGTATTTATATATAGCGCTTGGATAGTACTGGTTCAAGCTAAATGTTACTTCCTGACTCAACACTTTTCGTACAGCACTTTACTAAATTGTGGCCTCATAAAGTACAACAATACCGACAACTAGTGTTCCTAAGTTTCCACTTCAAGTGACTACACCACAAACATGACATTACTCTCGTTAGAATCACTTCTAGAGCAATTTGGACTGTAAAAATCTAACAAGAAAAACAAGAAAAGCCTCGTATTAAATTATTACTCCTTAAGTTTGGAAGACGGGCTCATTTGATTTTCATTTTAAACTTATGTAAATGTCCGGTCATGTTCTCGGTTCTTCTAATCATTTATGTAACCTAATCTGAGGTTTGGAAATAACCAATTTGATGTTAAATTAGCAACTTATTTGGATTAAAGTTTCAAATTACAGGAAGCATCAAATAGCCAGTAAAAGATTTCTGGTGCTTTCAACAGTATATTTGACAATTAGGACATCGTCAAACTGATATGGACGCATTTGAAAACATCTTTCTTTGATATTTAATAATTCTCCTGATGTGTCTTGTGTTTGGAGCGTTTCTTGAATTCCTTTTGGCTGCTTTGTTCTGTTTTTGTTCATTCTACAGCAGCAGGAGGTCTTTCAAATCCATTTTGGAGCTTGGGAACATTGTTTACAGAAATTTGTTGCGCAGCAGTGCAGATATTCACATCATTCTCGTTCTAGCTGTTTTGTTTGGTCCTTTGAAGCTCTGAAACATTTGAGTGAAAAGTCACAAGTTGTATGGGCTCATGAAAGGCGACTGATTGTCTGTACAGAAAAAAAAGTATGTTTAATCGAAGTATTGAATTATAGTTTTTGCTCCATTAAATGTTGGTAGTGATGAAATTTGGACTTCCAAACATTAGTTTTGTAAAACAAACAGTGTCAAGAACACGTAACAGAAACATTTTTAAAACCATTTTAACATGTTATTAGCAAGTAGCATTGTTAGCATAACTAGGTGTTAACAGCTTCTTATTTTCTAGATTTTAAAATTTCCTATTTTGTCACCAGTTTAACGTTTCCTTATCCAATTTGACCAAAAGCAGATTAAACGTTTAAAAGGATAAAAAAAAGTCACCATTTTGTAGATCATTTAGCCTTTCTGTTTGCTGAAGCTTCTTGTCTGTTCCTCAGCTTCTGTTGCTCTATGAATATAAAATAAGATTCACCGTTTTAAATGATTGCACAAAATATGGAACAAAAAAACCATGTTGTATTTTCATCGTAAATACAACGAGGCCCTGCGAAGCAGCACACTGTTCAGTGGACTTCTATTTTAAATTGTGAATGTATGCCTAAACATCCTTAGAAAAAAATTGTGTATATGGTTTTGAGACTTGTGTGATATAGAACATTTTATAAGATTAAATGTATGGGGAAATCATTGAGTTAAATAACGCAAAAAATCTAATCTTTTGTTCAGAAAACCATGTAAATATAAAGCAATAAACTGTTCTCTTCACTTTCTCTGGTGATATTGAATAGCAAGGTACATTAAATATTATACAAGCTTGTGCAAATATAAATTAAATGTGGCGAGCTGTATGCTTATCCTTTTCTGCTTCTCGCTCTGTTTAACTTTGAATGATGAGATGTGAACACAGAGGTTCAGATAACTGGATAATTAGATTTTTTTTTTCTTATTACTGTACATTTACTTTATTGCGGAAAAAACACATTAGAAGATTACACTAACGCATGATGATCACAGTCAATGTTTTCGGTATAAAGCGTGTTATGTTTTGTTGAGCTTACCTACAGCCGTTTCCAGGTAATCTGCTTGATTCAGTTGTTTTTCTAAATACCAAGTCGCATTAAATAACATCCGACACTGGACAGACCTCTTGCCTCTGAAAGAACATCTCATCGAAGCGCTTTAGCTCGTTTGTGGCGGGTGGGGTGACTGTTGATGTGTTTGCCGTTTCTATGGCGACCTCCATCATAAGACAATAATGAAAACCCTCCGAGGCCGTCAGGGTGCAGAAACAGTGCATGTCCTCAGCGTTTCAGCCTTACGTGGGGCTTTAGAGGAGTTACACAACCTGACGTTCTCCCTCAGAACGTTTCTCTCCTGCATCATCTGAGGGCTTCTGAGACCGGCAAAGATTGGGGCTTGCTGGCACAGGGATGACACACGGAATGACAAAACTCCCAGTGTCTGTCTGTCAGGCTTGGTCTTTATCCGGCTGACATTTGCTGGCTCAGGCTCATCCAGGCTCTAGAGAAAGCCAGGGATAAGAGTCAGACACAGATGGCTTTTTTTTTTTTCCCCCCCTGAATTCTGTTGAGCACAAGATTTATAATGGGGAAAAAAAATAAAAAAATGTTCCCAAATCCACATCCTGTTTTTACCAACTCTCAGAAATATAACTGAGACTTGCTATGATTTAGACACCTAGGAGTTATCTCCTGCAATATTCATACCTCTTCAACTTTTGTTACATTTTTGTTGTGCAACAACCACAAACTTCAGTGTATGCACTTTGGTGAGGTGTAAGAAAAATAATACATTGTTTTCAGTGTTAAAAAAAAAAAAATCTATAAATTGTGGAGCAGATTTGTCAAAAGCTCATCTGTATTAAAAAAATTGGAATTTTGAATTTAGTTCTGTGAAAAAAGCCACCCCTACATTTAACAGTTTTTTGGGGTTGGGGCACACAGCAACCTCCAGAAATATCAATTAGAGATGAAAAGCTCCTTGTTACTCCTCACATAAAATCCAGTGGGTCCATTAAATAAATTGAGTCCGTAGGGAACCAGTTCAGGTGGTTCGGGCATTTGATCGAGACGCTTCTTCTCTTTGTGTGTTTTCCAATCATTTCCTACTTTGGGGAGAGCCAAGTAAGAGCTCTCTCGATTAAAGGAACAATTCATCCCCTCTGGTCTGGGGAAATGCCTTGGGATTGTCCTACAATGAGCTGGAGAATCTAACTGGAGTGGGATGATGTTGAGGTGGTTGTTGGAGAACATCAGTGAATATGTCACATATTGCTTTTCAGTCCATCAGCTGAAAATGGAAAGAGAATAGCACATCTTCAATCAAGAATCGATGCTCACCCAAACAGGAGAGCCAAACAAATGTAGCACTCGCAGAAGGCTTTCAGTGGGATAAACCTACAACTCCGTCTCAGTTTAAAACGTGGTAGCAGCATCAAGTTGTGGGCATCTTTAGCTCAGAGAGAAGGAAGTTGGGACAATTTGGAAGGATGGATGGACCTGGAAAAAAAAAAGTTCCCCTTCAAGCAGGAGAATAACCCTAAAGGCATAACCAGAAATAAGTTTCAAACTGATGAATTAGAATGGTCCAGTCAAAGTCTAGAAACACTTTAAAATTAATGTTCACAGATTCTCTCCATCCAACCTGACTGAGCTTGAGCTATTCTGCGAAGGGCGAAGGTTAAAAATGTCTATCTTTACATGCGAGTACAGCTGGTCAGGACATGTTGCTAAGACTTGTAGCTGTAGTTACAACTAGAGGTGGCTCCACAAAGTATTTCCTAAAGAAAGCTTAAAACAGACTTTTCCAGATTTGTTTTTTTAAATAAAAAAAAAGAGTAAAAAGCACTCTCTATCTCTGCCGACCTAAGCTATTAGTGATTAAGTCTTGGTGGGGCTGTTGTAACTGAGGAGATGTTCCCTGTATTCTGAGTGAGTCAAAAGAACAATTCGAGACTGCCTTGTGCCATTTAAAACTGATGAGCCAGAGCCAGCATGAAGGAGGAGAGGGGAGGTGTAGGTGTTAAATTGATTGGCGAGAGAAAAAAGCATCTGCTTTGCAATCGCTTAGCAGTTGCCTCAGAAGCAAGCCTGCCTTTGTTTCCAAACAAGAATACCCACTTCTGTGTGCCGAGGAGTGTCGCCTTTGAAAGAGGGAAAGGAATAGTTGCATAAGAAACATTTAAAGACTTCTTTTTGTTACCCTGTTTTGCAGCTTTCCAAGACCTTGATCTATTTTTTATTTTTCCATAACCGCCTCAACTCCTATTTTTTTCCCCCTGTTCTTCAGGCAGTTCAGACTTATTATGTGGGCAGAGAACAAAAGACAAAGGATACGGTGTCGGAGTCAGCAGCTGATCCAATGACAGCGAGGCGAGATGGTCTCAGGTGTACCCGCTTCTCAAGTAGCACTTCAAGTTAAGAAAGGTTGTGATTGAGGAGGCCAAGGAGCGAAAAAGAAACTCTGGGGCATCATGGGAGCTTGCGTCCTGCGTGATGAGTTCTTGGTGCGTGCAAACTCCCCGACATCAAGAAAGGCAAAGAGACAGGAGACCTGAACTCTCCGACCTTCCCAAAAGCGAGACCAGACTCGCATCATGCTGAACAAGAGATTCCTGACTCTGCACTTCTCTTATTGCAGCTAGCTTAGTGTATTTATTGTCTCCTGTAAGTAAAATTGGATTTTCAGAGCCTAGTTTTTCAGGTTTAATTTACCAGCTGCTAATGAATGTGCAAGAAAATCTGAAGAATATAAAAGTTTAGAAAAGGGTTATTGTTTTTATTTTTAGAAATACAGGAAATCAAGGATTTATGACGAACCAATGGCTTCAGTTCAACATCTCCAAAATGCACGATGAAAATACAGAATAAAGTTTGTCCCTTTTCTGTTCAACTCTGGCTTTGCTCACATCCGCAATGGCTTCCTTTACTTGACAACAAAAGGGTTGCTTGATTTCACTGTTCCCTGGTCTAGAGTTGTTTTTGTTGCGGTTGTCAGTGGAGGTAAAGATTCTGTGACGTATTGAGGATGGTGGACGGCTTGCAGAGAATCATGGACGGCTGTTGAGTACGTATGTTTGTACGTCACATGACTAAATTTGAACCCGAGCTTTTCAACCAACAGCTACCACAAGGAAAAAAAAAAAAAAAAAAGACAAACCACTTCTTTAAGTAGTACAATATTTAGTGAAAACTGTGATTAAAACCAATTATGCTCGGCCAAATAAGTGGGGGTCTCTGACTAGAACATAACAGATATTGTATGTTAATAACAGAATTGTGGATTAGCAATTCTTGTTAAATACAGAAATTTTACATAGTTCATCTATTGGGGAAAATCCTGCTAAATAAATGAGCGTAGCCTTGCATCTTGTAGCCTTGTGTTTTTGAAACTTGGTTGGTTTTTAGACCAGGCTGGAATGTGGGGCGCATACAAATTCTCTTTATGTTTCCTTTTAACGATAGAAATTAAGCTTAATTGCATTCTGCTCCTGTAATATTCCTCGCACAGCTCGTAGCCATTCTTCCCATCATTCTTTAAAGTCTAGCTGGTTAATTAATGAAGCTGTCAATCATACAATACATGCAGCACCAAGAGGAGGAAGAAGATTCCTTAATTGGAAAACTTTCCCTCTTCTTCCCTTGGAGAATAACAGTTGGACGTCTTTTATCTGCATCTTCTAGAACTGCTTAGAGATTTTCAAGAAGACTTGTGGCGAGGAAAGCGCTTTGCACGACGTTCTTTCTCCAGGGCAGCAGATTCTTCATGGTGAATAATGGTGGCTGCCAAAAGTGGGAGGTTTGATAGTGAAAGGTGTTTGGTTGATTAGATTAGATTTAAACGGAGGCCTCATTTGCCTTAGTAAACTTTTTTCACCCTCATAAAACTTAGACAACTTTCCTCAAACATTTTTCAGCTTCTATATGCTTTCTATATCTATCACAAAAAAAAAATAAAAAAAATAAAAATATTTATTTGCTGGCACTGTCATATTCTTTTCCCGCCTGTTTTGTTTGTTGGAACTGAATGAACAAGAAGCCTTACGTACCGTGTAAATACATCTGCTGGTGCATGTGAACGTTCAGTGTTTTGGGTCTTTCAACCCTAGCCCCCTGTGGGAGCCATGTCACTTTCCATCCTTTAAAGCCGCTGATGTATCTGGAGAGCTTCCTCTGAAAAGGTTTCTTCCAAATGCTGACAGATCCAATACCCACAGCATCATAGGTCTTCCACTGTACCCATCAGTGGGCCTATTTTCCCCTACATGTTTCTCATGCTTGTTTCACGGCAGACCTGTCTAGAGTGTTTGTTTGCTCAGAATCTCAATCTTAACGCTCATCTGCCCAGAGAACACATGTCCAGTTAAAGTTGCAGTGGAATTTTTCAAACTCTACATGTTTACATTTGTGATAGTAGGTATAAAAAGCTTTTTTTTATTTTTATTAATGCTGGCACTCTCACGCTGCTGGTTGGCATGCTGCTGCAGACAGCATTTAATAGTTGTTGTGGAGAATTGGTGTCCTGAAGATGCCACTCTGCTGTTGTTTTCCAACAGAGCTTTTTCTGTGTGCTGATCATTCTACTCCCTGTATGTGGAGTCAAAATAAAAATGGTTCCTGGTTCAGGCTGGTGGGCAGGGGATTGAAAGAAACTAACCTCTGTGTCATTTCATATTTGTACCCCACATGAACTGAAAGTCGTGGGTTTATCAATTAAAATTTCTTAAAAACGTTCACAAGCTTAAAGAAACAAGAGTGTAGAAAAGCTTCAGCTACATTCATTTTGAAGGAATTTGAATAAATGCACTCAAAAGGTTGGGATTTTTCAATTTTAATCAACGTGAGATTATACTACTGCAATAAAAATTCTAATTTATTTAAGGCCTTTTGCACATCTTGGCTATCAATGTGCTCCAAAGTGAATTTCTACTGATCTGTTATTGTGCAAAGGACCAGTTTTGTCGTCACTCCCGTTTGCTTCCCTCACCGTTTCATTTATTTATTTTTTACTCGTGCACACCCCTCACTCCCTTTGCAGAGTGACATTTATTAATTAAATATGGTGTTCTGCCGCAGGATGTGCTTCCCTTTCCACTATCTCCAGACACTAATAATTACATTGGCATTTAGCTCCATGATAAGCCGACCCTATGGCCTTTATGAAATGTTCCCCAGGCCCTAATACTGAGGAAAATATAGACAGATGACAGGCTGTAAATCGATCCACCGGTCCGTCTTCTTGCTTTTTATCTTTGGAGAAGAAGCAGCGTTCATTAGTCTGACAAAAGTGTCTTGCCACGCCACCTTTTTTAAGCATCACTGAAAGTGAGCTTTGCTCAAAATGCTACTGGGCTCTTTTTGTTCTTATTTGGGCTGATGATGACGGTTTAGTACCATTAAGTAAATGCCATCACCCTTTGGTGCCTCCTTGATTTATGGTTCTTCTGCACTCCATCCTTAAAGTTTAAATAAGGTAGTCATGAACTAGCAGCATGGGAACTACATCATCTGAAACTACGCATAACTTAAAGTGAAAACTAATATTATTGTAGCTCAGTATAATTTGAGGAGTACTGCTACGCCAGAGGTGTGGGTTAATGTACACACAGGATATTTTCTTTGTCCTAGATCCTTGGGATTTCCATTGTAAAGATTTCAGTGAGGGTTTTGGAGCAGCTGGAGAACAAACAGTCTCAAACTTTAACACATTAACTGATTAAACATTTTCTCCTGGTTTGTGTTTTAATTAGAAATGTCCAGGTAGAGTCTGTTTTTATTGAATATCCTACATTATCTACAGTGTTTGCATTTTTCTTTTAAAGTCATCATCTTTGATGAATGGATTACAGGTCTCAGTATATTCCAAGGATGTAAAAGTCATAGTTTGAGACTGTCAGTTTTACATGGTAGCGCTGTGGTAGAAATGTCAAGATGGTCTAATAACCTATTTCCTTTTGTAGACTGGGAATACCTTGATTCCACAAAATTGTTCGAGCTTACTAATGTTAGCAAATTGTAAGAATTTCATTCGGATGCATACCTAGTCTCCATATCTGCCACAATAACTTTCTACCAGAGTCCAGTAAGATGTATTTTGCCTCTGCATGTAGAAATGCAATGTTGCATTTAAAATTTTATATTTTCAAGTCAAGTCCCGGTAACGGTTGTCTTTTACATGGTCGAACTAATTATCTCGCGTGCCCTGGAAACACACACACACACACACACACACACACACACACCTACACACACGGCAGCTTTAATACGCAAAGAAAGTTGCAGGAACAAACTGTCAACCTCACTTATTCCACATCAGATTAAGTGAAAATGTCCAAAAAGCTTTCAGAGTATTAAGTTTGATTAGCTTTTACATAATTACTTTGCCTTAGGTGGCCTAATCAGCACATTGCAAGATGATTATGTGGCTTATCACCATTAGCTCATTCAAAGGACACTTCAGTAATAATTACTGTACATAATGATTTTGCTTGTAAAAATATCTAATGCATTAGTAAGTTTCGAGGAGTTGTCTGGTCTTATTTTATTTGGCTCAAAAATGGGGTTATTAAAATCTAAAAAACAAAGAAAAAAAAAACAATATGAACAAAGTTTTGTGATGCTGTGGGCCTGTTTCTTTTTCAGTTGTTCCCCTACAATTTAACCAGGTATAAAGAAGTTTGTGGTTTTTCTATGATGGTCTCTTGAAGAAGATCTTCATCATTGTTTAGGAACATTATGGAGAAATTCACTGTAATACGGATCTAAATCTCAAGTGCAGTATTTTCATTTTACCATAAGACTTGAATTGAAATCATTTCTTTTTCTTTCTTTTTTTCCTGTTTTAAGAAACACTCTTTAAAACTTTTCGTTGACCATGGCCCCCAAACCCTCCACAGTAAGGGGTCCAGTCACCTCAACCAACTCCTTTTGATGAGGGGGAACCAGCAGCTCTGCTTAAATCTCCCTTCAGATGACGGAGCTCCTCACCTTATCTCTAAGCCTGAGTCCAGCCACTCTGGGGAAAAAGCTCATTTCAGCATCTTATATCCCAGATCTTGTTCTATCTGCCACGATCCAAATCTCGTAGGTGAGACACAGGTGAAGGTCGGAACACGTTTATGCTCTGCTTCTTCTTCGGACCAGAACATTTTGAGTAGTGTCCAGTAATATTGATTATCTGCTATTTTATTAGTTCTTTTTAACGTCTGGAGTGTCTCTTAATGTAAATCTTAATCAACTTAGTTGGTTGAATGTCCAAAATGCTCGTTAGAACAGATACTCCAAAGAAAATTTGTGACTTGAGGACCTTGGCTTGCTTCCAGAGAGTTGCATGTTGAAATAATCAGAAAAATAAGGCCAGTTGAAGTTAAGAATCTTTTCCCAGACAATAAAGTAGAGAGACGAGGATAAATAGACGGCGTTGACAGAAAGACCGACAATTAAAAGCAGCAGCCAGCACAGCACCCGATCTTTCCAGTAATCCGTTGCTTCTCCTTAAAGTGCGCCGTAGTTCACCTGTCAGTAGTCTACATGGGCTGTTGGTGAGCTTTTCACACTAAACAACCACACACCCGTGACTAAAGATCACCTATTTTTTCCCCAGATTGTTTCACAAAAATAGATTTCACCATCTAGTGCCAAAAGCTCTGACTGTGCGAACCCCGTTTGGTGATTAAAAAGAACACAGCATAAGGGACTTTCAGACTGGCTTTAATTCCTGAGACAGGGGAATTAGAGTAAAGTGTGTGCTTCTCCTCTGCAGTCTGTGCTCTTATACCAATACTGTGTGGGAGACATAATATTTTCACTTGTGTGGGCTCATGGTAATAGATGTCTCATCTCTTTGTTTGTGCTGTTTCCACATATTTGCAAGGTGATACATTTCATAACAGACTGGAAACCCAATATTCTCATGCCAGGTAGATATAAGTGATATTTGTGCAGCTGTGCCTCTGGAACTATCTGGATCTATCAAATAACATATCTCTCAATATGTAACCATGTTATTTGATCTTTCGTCTCCTGTCAGGCAGTGTCTTTGCATAATGTTTTATCTGCTTCTGTGTTAGTTTGACACTACGAAGTGTCGAGCTCGTTCCTCGGAACCGTTTTCACGCGTCGAGTTACATCTATTCAAACAAACAGTTTATTTTAGGCAGTGAAATGTATTCAGTTTATTAAGTTTGTTTACTGATTTTGTTATATTTGTATTTGAATTGGGGAATATTATAGAATATAATGATTTCTATGGTTCTCCAACTCTGTAGCTTCAAAGGATGCTAACATGTCGCACTGTGTGAGCAAGACGGTATGAAAAGTCTTGAAATTAACTCTTGTCAAATGTTTGTTTTTAGAGCTAAGGGTGTTAAGGCATGGCCTGACAATTAGAAGAAATACATTTTGCAGACAGTCACTTTAAAATATATATTAAACTCTTAATTTAGCAAAATTATTAATGCGTACAGCTACTCACAATACGAAAGAAGGCGGAATAGGAGCTGGAGCCATTTCTAAAAGTTTGAATAAAACAACACTCAATCAACATCAAATTTTTAGTGTTATTTTGAAGAAGAAGGGAAAAAAAAAAGCAGGACGACTGAACTGCAGGAGCAAATTGTTTAAAAGAGGATTCAGGAGAGGCTAAGAGGAGAGAAAAGTGGGAAAGTAAAAGCCACATTCACTCTAGTGCCTTCTTGTCCTCTTCTAGTCTCTAAATTGATGCCCTCATTTTATTTTATTTTTTTCCACATTATCTAAGGCCCGTTTTACTCTCTGTCACTTTGTACAAAGAAAAACCAAACAACAAAACCCTTGAACTTGAAATTGAGATCGGTGCTAAAGAGGATGAGCTCAGAGTCGGGGCTCATGAAGGGTGAAGTTTTATGCAGATATATATTAGTGTTGTGTTGGGATGGTTATTTGGATTAGGAAGATGGCTGTTTAATACTGAGATCATTTAATCGGTAACACTGTATTTGAAGGGGTAAGACTGACATGACACTGTCATAAACATGACATAACATCTGTCATGAACATAAAGAAGTCTTTATGAATGTTTATGATGTCATTCGGTAAATAATGACACTTTTATTGCAAAGTTGCTCTAAAAGTTGCATTAAAAGTCCATTAAAAGTGCCAACTTTGCATGATTTTGTAAATTATGATAATTTAATGCAAAGTTGGCATTTTTAATGGACTTTCAATGCAACTTTTAGAACAACTTTGCATTAAAGGTGTCATTATTTACCGAATGACGCTTCATGACATCTGTCATAAACATTCATAAAGACTTCTGTGTTCATGGCAGGTCTTATGTCATGTTTATGTCAGTCTTATGCACACCCCTTCAAATGAAGTGTTACCATTTAATCATTTTTTTATAAACCTGAATTTTCTTTGATAACTAAATTGGTAAGAAAAAGTTTTCTTTGTTGAAATAAAGTCTTTAAATGATCTCCAATTTAAGTTGTCGAAACCTGCAAGAATCCTGCAAACAACTCCTGTTAAAATGTTTTTTTTTTTCAATAATTATTTTGTAAGAATCTTTAACTTAGCGCTGCTTTAGTCACAATCAAGACCGTTTCGATTTTGAACTAATTTGCGTTAACATTATCGCCACCTGCTCTAGATATTGTCAGATATTTTTGATTGGAACCCAACAGATTGAGCAAATAAAGATTTATTTCAAAAACCTGCTAAATAAGTATCATGAACAGTTTGGTTATGGTCCAAAAGAAGATTTCAATATGCCTGATGCCAAGAAAAACGAAAAAAAAAAACAAACAAAAAAAAAACTGTCAAGCCAGTGATATTAATTAAATCATTTAATGGTGAGATTTATTAAAAGTAATGTTAACGGTAGCACATCAGAAAAAAATCAAAGTAAATAGAGTTTTTGTGCTTCTTTGAAATGAGAAAAACACATTTAGTCCAACATCTAATTTTTTGTTGATATCTCTCCCCTTATCATCTTAGGTTGAGGTTGTTTTATTTATACTCGTAGGTAAATTTGTTCTGCAGGCAGAAAGTACATGCAGCTTGGCACATCAATTTCAAAACGGCAAACATAGTGCAAAGAAATTTAAATGTAATAGATCTGTGATAGAAAGGATAACCTGAACATCAATAATAGATAAAAACAACATGTCCAATGTATTTGAAACAAGTTTCAAAATCTCTGTAAATGCATTTTTTTTTTTTTTTTTTAGGGTTGGGTTTCAGGCGTTAATATTAAAGTTAGTAAAAATGTCGGCCTTAATTTATCTCGTTTACAGCAGCAAGAACAAAGTGTTTTTTTTTTGTTTTTTGTTTTTTTTACTGATGTATTCAGCATTTAAGGAATAGAAACCTCCATCATATCTACAGCTCCATCTATCTGTTTGATCTACCCAACATGTAAGTTATCAGGTACAATTGTGCTCTCAAGTTTTCTTACTCTGGAAAATTTTATTTTTCAGAGATCATAAATGATAATGCTACACACACAAAAAACTTCCTTTCAATCATTATTAGTGATCGATTGAAGAGATTTATTATTAAACAACATTGGTTGCTTTTTTTCTAAATCATTATAGCTGAAAGTAGACTAAGTTGCACATAATCCTTACCTTTTATGTACCATTTTAACATTAGTGACAGTTTGCATTCTATGATATAGATCTTATTTGTTAAATACTCCCATTCTCTTTGGGGAAAAAAAAACAAAAAACTTTCCATTTCTTGTTTATTCCTGGGTTTTCCTGTCTGAGCCGCACTTTTCAGATTTTGCTAATGCGCTTCAAAACTACTGAGTTTAGCAGACTGCTATGGTCACATGACAACCTTTATGTTTTTATTTCCACCGCATCTAAAACAAGTTGGCATGACTTTTGTGTTTTGGATCATTGTCATGATGATCCAGGTTAATGACCAGAAATGTTTCTCAATTATTTACTGATACTTGCTGCGCTCATTTTGCCCAAATCATCTTTGATCCTCAAAACTACCTCTGAGTTTCATAGTAGTGGATCGCGTGTTTTTCACTATAGGTTGTGTTGCCTCTTAGGAAAATGTTGCATTTATGATTGTCTTTGTTTTTGGTGTATTATAAGCTGGATTGCAGCATTAGTGTAATAAAATCTTTCTGGGTACTGATGCTGCCAGTGTTTCTTCAAGTGCCCCATCTTAAAACAATTCAGAGTTCTGTACATTAACTTAGATTATTTTTGGGATTTCATTTTCCTTAGCAATTTTCCTGTCAATTGAGGCATGGCATAGTTAGTATTTCCTACTGTGGCTTGGTTTCAGCAGAATGTGGCTTTAAAATTGACTTGGACAGGGAAAGAATGACTTATGAACATCTATGATACGGACACACATGCTGTGAGGATGCGAAACCACGGCATCTCTGTGCAACCTCCACAAAGATTACATCGAAGGGGATGAAGGGGCTGCTTTCAAGAATTCACAACCGCATCCTCCAAAAAAAGTGAACATTAGCTCCGAGCGACACTCCTGCTCCGTTCAGCTCAGTGTTTTGTTTTGTTTTTTTCTTTAACATCCAATTTCAGTTTGTCTTTGACTGAGAGGCACACAGGAACTTGATGCCATTTAAGTCTGTGATGATTCAGTGGACCTGCCTTCGAGTCTACATGTCCAAATCCACAGTTGTGTTTATTAGCTTAGCCTAATTGTGCGTGGTATCTAAAGGTCAGTGCCTGCTGTGATGTATAACTCCCAGAATGGCTTCCAGGTGTCACTGTTTCCAATGAATAAACTCTGAAAACTGTTCCTGTTTCCATCCTTCCCCGCACCCCTCAGTGTGCAGCAGTGTTACATTTTCTTAAAATGTTAGTTTCTCTGTTATGTACGTGCTTTCACGTCACCAGGAGACTGATGTGCATCTACCGATGCACGCCGCCTGAGTGACTTCTGTTTCAGCTGGCTAAAGGCCGCAGATTAATTTGCTTGTCAGTTCTTTTCCCCCTGCGGAAAACCGTTTGTGTCGAGACAGGAAGAATGATACGCATGTCCTCTGGTGAATTAAAAGATGCTGACTGTTACTGCAGAAACACTCTTCTTGATTAATAGTTTGCTTTCTATATGGTTAAAGTTCACCTTGGGGCTCTAAAGGTATGTTTAAAGAGGACATTTGAGAAGGTAGAGCAGAATTGATGTTAACTGGAGAGTTTATCAGTTATGTAATGTATGTTTTTTTTTAATGTATGTTTTTTTTATGTATGTTTATTTGGGTATTTAAAGACATAATTCATGAGGAATGAATAGTTTTGCAGGACACTGACTTTAAACTGCATACACTGTCTGTAAATTACTGCAGTGGGTGAGGTTAAAGAGATTCTTGTCCATCAATGGTTGTATTTAGACGATTTTGTTTTGTTTTGTACTTTCACAACCAGACTTTGCTGGGCGGAGGCCACCAAATGGATCTGAGCAAGTTTCAAAACACCCTCTGGGACGTCCTAATACGAGGCGATGGCTACAAGGTAAGATCCAACACGTTTATCTCGGTCTTTCATATTTCATCAAATGTTTCCATTTGATTGGTTCTTTGTTGGATTGAACAAACGTGAAGCTCTCTTGCATTTTGACAGTATGCAAATGCTCAAAAAGTGAAATTTTATTCCAGTTTATTGATTTGTGACTGGTTCACATTAACTGTGCAAGAAAAATCTAATATTGGAGAAGCAAAAGCTCAAGAAAAAAATTTCACTTTTACTCAATGGGGAATAAAGATATTCACAGTTTTCACTGATGACTTTACAACAGCAGCACAATCGTCCTAAATGAGTAGCTAATAAATAAAGATGGAAAAATAGTGCTTTAATCCTTTTTAAGCAACCGAAAGCCCTCTGAGGTGGACAGCTTAAAATATTCAGGAAACAATATATTTGCTGTCAAATTTCAACCATGCTAAAATCAGAACATCAAGCCGTTAAATGGAAATATTACCGAAGTACAATGGCTGTAACATTCCTCTGATCCTAGAGTTGACGTGAGCTCAGTATTTCAGCATATCTTTATGAATGCATGAGTTATTCTTGACGGGGATCACGTGTTGACTTGATGGTATTTAAAAATTCAATGAAACGGCGTGAGAAAAGCTGTAAGTGCGCACAGCAAACGTATAAGAAGTGTCGTTTCAGAGAATTCACTGCCGAAATTCAGCGACTCAGGAAAAAAAGTGCTTGTTTGTACAACACAACTCTCTCAAACTACTCCCCGTTTGCATCAGAAGTTTAAAAGCTTCATTACTCCTCTAGACGTCACAACATAAATTACCGTATTTTGCTTCGCTTAATCTTCTCTCACTTCCTAAAGCACTAGCATTTCTTTCTGAACACAAAATTATAAACAATGTTTTATATATATGCACCCAACAGCCAAAGCCTGGAAAAAAAAAACAAAAAAAAAACGCTGCTCGTTTCTCTCCATCTCCCGAACAGAGATACCATCCTTTCATTTCCGCTCCTTCAGATAAAAAGATGAGACGGGAACAAGGCGAAAGTGAGGCCTATCGCTGGGCAGCAGTGATTGAGTCCCTTCACTAAGCCACGACGAGAATCTGCACAAATAACTGAGTCTGACGATAAGTAGCTAGTCATTTCCATAGACAAAAAAAAAAAAAAAAAGAAACATTGGGGATCCGATTAGATTTCACCATATGCCAGGCTTATCTTTGTGCTGCTTCACAGAATATGAATCGTAAGGAAAAACTCCCGCGCCCCATCTTTTAATAAAAACACACTATTTAAAAAAAAAACAACAAAAAAACGTGGAGTAACAATAAAATGATTTTGTTTCTACAGATGTTGCTAGGAGTTCTAACATTTGGTCTAAGAAGCATGTAATAAAAAAAAAATTATATGCTCCATTGCTTCTTTTTGTGTTTTAAATGAACATAGAAACAAACCTAACAGTGTTTTCTTTTTTCTTCTTTTTTTTTTTTGATTGGACTCCGAGTTGTGGAATATACTATCCTGCACTGAGACATGTTTGTGAAACAAGACACAAGAGGCAAAGTTGGAGGCAATGGGGAAGAAAGTCAACCAAATATGCAATGGATTGTTTTTTTTTTTTTTAAGTTTTGTGAAGAAAATTAATTTAATAACTTCAAGCAATCTTCATGAAAAAACAAGAAGTCTTGTTGGGAATGAAACATTGTTTTTTTAGGTCCGTGGTTGTGGAGCATAAAAGTGCTTTAATGATTAGGTTCATTCTTCAGACTACAAAGACTGCGCACAGTGTTATTTACAAGCAACAATAAGTTTGGTTCTTAGAATATTAGATATGTTGCTGCATCTACTCCACGAAGAATTGAAACATTTCCGAGGGGAAAATGCGTCTAACTCGGTACTCGCAAGATGTACCCAATAAACTGTCCGTTGAGTGGATAAAAACAAAATTACTTGATTACAGCAGTTCTTTATGCTGACGTGAGGAAGTCAATCGTCAGCTTTGTACGCAGAACAGCTACAAATGACCCCACAAGTACTTTGTTACTGGAAGCTGCCGGTGACACTCAATCATCAGAGACACTTGTTTGTCAAGAGGTTGTGAACTCACAATGAGGCGTTTTTGTACGTCTCGCTCTCTTCGTTCAGCGAGTAATCAAGCGCCTCGGCTGCAGCCGACGTCTTCCAGTCACGTTCCGAGTTTAGCGTTGAGTGGGGACCCGTCCTTTTATTTCCTCAAGATGGCAAAAATCAAAACCGCAGATCGGGGAAAGAGCGTGTTGCAGGCCACACTGCTTCGAGACCAGTGACGGAGCTGACCTTTTCACGCTGATACAAAGGGACTGGGTGTTATTGTGTCGGGTTGAAACCTGACACGGTAGCTACAGCAGCTAATGGCGTGTTTTCTTAGCGCTCCGCTTCCATACACAATGCACATCCTGGCAACGGGAGAGAAAGGTCGAGACGGAGCTGTCTGTGAGGAGGGAAAATAAAAGAGTCGTCCAATGTCTTAATTAGGAACTAATTATTTCACTTCTTCCTAGTTAGAGAAAAGCCGACCCTCTTCCGCTCGGTCAGAGAAATAGCTTGTTTTTGGCTGACCTCGGTTACAGGTAATAAAAACTGAAAGATATAGGGATTTGTACTGCTCAGTCAAACCTCTTAATCAAGGAGGTTCTGTTTTCCGCCATCTTTGCTTTTTCTTTTGTTTTGGATTTGTGTGTTTTGTTACCAGCTACAAAGTTTAAGGCTTTGAATTGGAAATTTAAAGGCTTTGGGAATGTTGCTAATTGAGAGTATATATAATGTAATGGCAGAAAAAAAAAAAAAAAAGAATATGGTGTCTTTACCAGGCTCCTCACAAAACAGGCTCCACATTGTCATTATTTGAAGAATAGAGATAAAGCCAAAAAAAAAAAAAAGTCCACTTGTTACTACTTTCATATGATTTAAGAGTGAATATCAGCCAGTTGCTGATTTTGCTACTTGTGTTGTTTGCAAGGTTAGTTATATATAAAAAGAAAAGAAAAATCTTTTGATTAAATTGACACTAACAAAATGAGTTATTGCATCAAAATCAATACAAACTAACTTTGCCCAAAATATGTTTTTTAGGCGCCAGATGGATGTTTGTTTAGAAAGGCAGTTTATTTTAGTATAGAACGAGCGCAAACCGATGGACAAATGGAAACGCACAGTGCTAAATATAGAGCAGTAATTAAATAAAAGGTACACACTTCCATAAAGGATGTTAACAGCTACACTAATTACCTTTTTTTTTTTTTTTAACCAAACATGAAAGTGACACACATCCTCCTACATGAGGGCTCAATTCTCCCCTACTTATTTATTTAGCCTTATAGTTAAGAAAGTTATGATTGTAATTAATCATAAGGTTTCCTCTTATCTAGACAGAACCTTGGGCCTTCTAAACAAGTTTCATCAAAAATGGCATGAAGTGTCGACTATTATGGATAGTATCAGAGTGTAAAATTTTAGAAAAGTTGCAACCCTAGCCGAGGCGGGACGACATGGACAACATCCTTGTTGGCAGGTGGAAAAAACCCTTATGTCAGCTGCCTGCAGGCGTCATCCTGTAGGCAGGATAATCCTCACGCTCCATCGGACTCACTTGGCTTCCTAAATTTATGTAAAGTGTCTCCTACCAAAAATATCAGCAGCCATATTTTAGAAAAGCAAGAGTCATTAAAAGTAAAAGCTTTGGAATTTTCCTGAGGGTGGACTGGAATTAGAAGCGTGTATTTGGGACTGCGCGGGAGCTTTTGGCAGCGGAGACTGATGCACTGTTCATAGTGCATTTGTGTGAACATTTAATGGACCCCCTGCTGTTTTGCTGTCTCACCCTCAGAGAGGCCTTAAGCAAACCTGACATCCACAGCGTTTGTGGGACATTCCAAATATCTATCACAGCACATTTTCTCCCCCCGCCCCCATCCCCGCCACCCTCTCGCCCTTCCTTTTTAAGTAAAAACAACTTTGGTGAATATTTTATGAGGAACATTGCCTCGGTTTCAACGAGTCGAGCGGAGAGAGTGGCACGCGATGACGACTGACAGGCCCCCCTGGTTGTAGCGTCTGCTTGGAGATAACCTTTCTTTTTGGTTTGTCTTCATGACAGTCCTACTCTTTTTTTTTTTTGCCATCCTGTTTCCCTTCTGTCACACTCTCTTAGCCTGGTTTAGTCTGGCTGCTGTTCACTTAGCTGCTGCTTTAAATTTTAGTGTGACCACAGAACTTCTGCCCATCCATCTGATACTGTTAGTTAAAATGCCAGCATATGGGTGGAAATCTGCTTTTTGGTCCACAGACTGCAGCATTTATGGCAATACATAAAACAATTTATTCACTTTGAGGATCATGCTGAAGCTTAATGCATGTTTGTTTCTTTTGGCAGCATTGCACAGTTATAATTGATTGTTATTTTGCTAATATTCTTTTGCAGAGGCTTGAACGACCAGGAAACAGATCATATTTATCTTGCAGATTGCAACTTGTTCATTTAAAGTTAATTCGTCCGTGTGTACCAGTGTGAATTATATAATACTGGGTCCGATTTCTTTTTTTTTTTTCCTTTTTTTTTTTTTTTTACAATATACGGTTGAAATATTAAAAAGACACAACAGTTTTTTTTTGTGTCTGTCACTTTAAATCAAACTAAGCTCTTCTTATTTTAGGTTCTGTAGCGATATCAAGATATTTTTTTATTTGCTTAATGTTTATAGAGGTTTTAATGTTTCTCTCAATTCAAAAGTTTATATAAAGGAAGGTCACTTAAACAATTCAGGCCAGCCCAGATGACTTTTCTAGTTTTCTGGCGGGTTAAATCGCAAAACAAATAGAGTCACACTTACTTACTAACTTATACAGTTTTAAGGTAACATCTCAAACATTCATCTTTCTCATTATTTAAAAAAAGAAAGAAATGCATAGAAAATAGAAAGTCAAAACAGAGCAGAAATTTTTGTGGGGATACTGACTTAAAAAAAACAAAAAAACAACTTATGCTAACACTGACTATGAAAGTAAGAAGCGTTAACACTCATTACTGCAACACTAAGCAAATTAAAATGATTTTAATACGTTGAACCTAATGACGGCTTTATCCATCGTCTTCTCCCAGCTGCCCGTGTCAGCGACATGCTGTAAACTCACACATCATAAAACAAGACCTCTAAATAATTACTTTTGTTGTTTCCGTCAGTGTCACTCAGCTCTGAGGCCTCAGCCTCCATATGTCACATTTCCCAAGCGCGTGCTTCGTTGATTGTCTTTGCTGTGATTAGAAGCTACACTTCATTTCCTACCCCAACATTCAATTTCATGGAGGGTTGAGAAAACACTGTCTTTCCGTGCTTTTCTTGTATTTTTATGAACGTTTGACAACGCGGCACTTCACCGCCATCGCTGCTGCAGTGCTGCGTGCTCTTTCATTTAATAAACATTGTGCTTGCCTGACTTTTCCGCCTCGCCTCGTGCTCTGTGTGACGAGCAGCTGAATGGTGTCGCAGCTAAAAGGGTGGCTCTGTTGTGACAACATTCGTTTGATGTTAAAGCCGGTAGTCCTTGGCTGCCACGTTCTCCCCTTCTGTTCTCTTACTTTCTTGTCACTGCTGTGTCTGGATCGCACCGCTGTTGCACATTGAGGACGCCAACTGGCATGACCCAAAAGTGTGACAGCGTCACACAAGCTGCTGATTTTCTCACCGCCCATAGCCATCCACTTTTCATGCCTGGGTGCAGGGAAAATGAGACGGTTTTCTCATAAAAAAACAAACAAAAAAACAAAACCTTTATTGGCTCTTATTTGAACTATGAAGGTAGTAAACTTTTTTTTTCCCCTTTTGTAAGAAAAACAAATAGTATAGTTAAATGCATTTTTTTCCCCCATCCAGCAGCCTAACAGAAGGCATTCAAAGTAAATTATCAAACATTTCCTAAAGCGGACCAAAAACAGTGAAAAACTTTTTAAGCTGTTTTTTTCACCACTCTTGAAAATGCTAACATATTAGAGCATGATCACAAGACCATCAAATGTTTTAGATGCAAACAGTCAAAACATCCCCAAAAAAAAAAAAAAACTTGAGCAAAAAATACACAACTTCATATTTCGCAAGATTAAAACATGAGGCAACCAGCAACTCATTCTCCTCCACAAGTGCAATGGGTAGAGAGCCCAGAAGTGCAAAGTGTGTAGTTCTAACATAAGGAAACAAAAAGTTGAGATTAAGCCGAGATTTAGCTGTAGACTTATTTTTTTCTGAGGTTTTTGTTGTTTTTGAGAGTGACCCTTGCTGGATCTGTAGGTTGGATCAGTAACGGATCCAGAGCTTCACTCAGATGACAGCAAGGTGGAGTAAACATGCAACCAGAGCAACAACGGTTTAGATGAATGCATGTGTTAAAATGGCCCAGTCAAAGTCAAGAGCTGAATCCAATCAAGATTTTGTGAGCTGAAAACCTGAATCTTGATGGTAATGTTTGCAAAAAAAAAAAAAAAAAGATTGGGCAAAATGTTCAGTCTTTGGGTGCAAAAAAGTTGCTCTTTTAGGTTCGAGCTGGGGTCTTTCGAGGTGAGACATCTAAACTAAGCCTTCTAAGAGATGTGGTGCTTTGGTTAA
This sequence comes from Poecilia latipinna, assembly GCF_001443285.1. Classification (NCBI taxonomy): domain Eukaryota; kingdom Metazoa; phylum Chordata; class Actinopteri; order Cyprinodontiformes; family Poeciliidae; genus Poecilia; species Poecilia latipinna. The sequence continues at coordinate 357,678 of NW_015112977.1, forward strand.
TGATACCAAGCGTTCAGCTGTATTTACCACTTTTATTCCCTCAATATCAAACAGAATTTTAACTGCTATATAAACGAAGCCGGATATCATGTTGTAAAAGATGGGAACAACTTCGCTCTTTGAAAAAAGGGATTTTGTTTTAAGAGCATTTAAAATTAATCAAAAGACCGACTCCTTAAAAACCCACCGCACTTCACGCTGTCACTGCTTTCGCTGCGAGTTCGAGATACAGAAGAGGAGAGCGCCGGCAGCCGTGTATGGGATTGGAAGAGGAAAACTACTCGGGGCATCTTTGTCCTCTGTTTGAACAGTGTCGCAGATGTGGGGTGGTTGGGGGGTAGAACGGGGATGGTGGGAAAGCAGGGGAGCGAACCAAGGAAAACGGGGCGGGGGGTGAGAGAGAGAGAGAGAGAGAGGAGAATTTTCTCGCAGCTGCCCAGCCTGAGGCCAAAAATATGTGGCGCTTTCCTCGCCACAGCGTCACCAGCCATCCATTCTCGCCTGTCATTATTTTACCTCTTGCAGAGGACACACGCCGTCTCTCAGGCACGCATATTGCACACTGGTACCACCACACACCGTCTGTGCCGCCTTGATCTAATCTCAAACATGACCAAGTTGAACAGAATGAATACAAACTCCAAGATATTTCTCTTTTTTTTTTGTTGTTGCTAAAGGCATCCAGTTGACACCAGGCTGTTCTACTGCATGATTAATCACTTGTCATTGGTTCTGTTATTTCTCAAAAAAAAGCCAAAATGAAGCAACTTCTTATATTGAGTTTTCATACTAACAAACTGATTTTAGGATTTTGGGGGTCTGTGGAAGAGACTGTCCTGACTTAAATTTGTAGCCTTAACACTAGTTAAGGCAACCCAACCCACATAGAGCTGGTGCTCAATTGTAATGGGAAAACGACGGTGAAAGTTCTGTTCTACACTGTTCAGCTTTAATTCCTTACACTTTTACTAATATGCCTTCAAATTTTCTGCAAATACACGTTATCTTTTCCTGCTAAGGGTAACTTTCGTCTACATGCTCTACGACATGAGCAAGACTTGCAGCTTGGGATCGCAAGCAACAAGTCGGCCAGCTTGCTTCCTTCTCAGCAGTTGGTCATGCAGCTGCTGCTATGTAACAGCTTTTCTATTATCGTCTAGGGTTATCATAAAAAAAAAAAACATTCTTTATAGTACATTAGGCTAAAATTACTTTTTTTTTTTTGCAAAGCAGAAGTGTAACTTGATGAACTGATATTTTGATTTAAAATGCAACTGAAATTGCTGCGTAAAGAACCTTTCTGCTTTTCGAAAAAAAAAAAAAAAGATCATCGGATCAGAAGTCTTTTTGGGTTTTAGAATAAGAAAATGTGTATATATTTTTTTCTTCAGGCTGAACTTGCTTGTGATTTGCCTGTCACAAAAACCTACTTGTCACATTTTGGAAAGCTCCTAAGGACCTCTCTACACTAACTCGTTTTGCTGGTGATGCTTACAGAATGTATTTTTTTCCCCCCTAAAATCTTGAACTCCAGAGACTGGATCAGCGCTCGACTTCCACTCTGCCCTCCTGTCCAAGAGCTGAACCTCAGCAGAGGCCTCCAAAAAATGTCACAGTCCGCTTCAGTTTGCATTAGCAGCAGTGTCACGAGGCAAAAATAGATTCTTTGTGTTCTGCAGATATTGTGCTCCTGCTTCTGTCGCCATGAATTTCTGTTCTTCTGCATAATAAACGCAGCTCCGTAAACGTGAAAACTAAATTTTGACGTCAGCGCAGCTCAAGTCTGTGAGATAAACATCTGTAAATGGCTTTCCTTTAAATCAGAGAGCTGCTGAGAGTTATGGCTGCACAGTCTGTGCAATCTGTTCTGTGGCGTTTCGTGGCTGAAACATACCCATCAAACACGGGACAGATTGAAAGTATATTTCACCACATTTATTCTCAGAAACCTGCTGTAGACCAGAATGTTTCTTCCTGTAGAGTTTTGAAAAATCGAAAACCTTTTGTATTTCGAAACGGGAGGAAAAAATCTAGAGCTATACATTTCTCTGTGGAGATTTCTTCCAGTATTTCTTATGTGTTGTTGAACTGAAATGCTTGAGGTCATACAGGTTTTAATGTCTGGTGACCTGAGTAGATATATAAAAAATCAGCTTTCAACTGAGTTCATTCCATGCAAAAAAAAAAAAAAAAGTTGGCAAACGTGGGTGATGAGGTCTTTGGGTTTCTATTTCTGATATTTAAATTCGTCTGCTGCTGTGAAACGTAATTGCAACAAAAAGAAAAATAGCAGAAACAGGAGACATCTCATGGAAACGCATTTCTTTGATCACTTCACTGCTTGGTTAACCTTACAGATGTCCAAATCTGCAGAGAACATACAAGAAAAGCGCGCTCAGACACAAGAATAGAATAGACACATTAAAACCGGAAGAAAGTCTGTAAAATGTGACACACCAGCTGAGCACACTGCTGTGGGAATTCAGCAAGAAAATACTGACAGAGAGGAAGCTGTGTCTCTCCTACTTGGCTGTCATGAATGTAGGTCTGCCAAACTGAGCAACAACAACAAAAACGGGGCTGGAAGTATTACATAAGTAAGTATTCGCTGTGATTTTGAACCCTGAGTCGGTGGCTCACAGGCGGCTGTTTAAATTGCATCAGTTCCTCTGATGTAACTGTGTATAGCCCTCAACTCCCTTAGAGGTTTTAGTCATTTATTTTGATTAGGGCTGTATTTATAAGATTAGTCTCTAAAGAAAGTCGCCTGGGAGGATGGGTTGGCAAGGATGGTGGTGGGGGGAACAAAATGAAGTCTGTTTGATCATTACAAATTCAGAAATTTCTGCTTGTCAATTAATTAGCCACTTCCTGGGTCTGCGTGTCCCTCTTTTCATTTGTGGGGGCCCGGCTCTCGATGGACAAATACCCACGGTGTGTCCATTGTGTGTCTAAGCGCTCGCTCACTGTCGGGCAGCTGGGGAACGGTGAATAAAGATCCTTCAAAGGCAGGCGGTTTTTCAAGAGCAAGCCTCTTTTTACTTGTCTTGACTGATTTGTGAGAGCGCCGTGTTTGGCTTCTTTGTGGCTTTACGCTGCCAGTTTCTCTCCTGAACAAACACGAACGAGAACAAAGACAGGACATGAAAATGTAGGTGGAATAAGAACAGGTTTTAAAGTGTTTTTTTTTTTATTCCTCCCCTAGTGAATCTGTGTCTGTAATGCAAACACACCGTGCAAAAGTTTTCTTCTTCAGGGTGTTCGTGAAACTCCTGAAGTTTGGAGACGACGCCTCTCTAATCGGCATGGATTAGGTTTGCATGCAGTAAGGAGTCTGCTTACAAATAGCAGGTGAATCGGCTGGTCCACTGATGTAGTCGGAATCACTCGAGGCTAAATCTGCTAAAGACGATGGAGACTTCAGGAGAACCTGCATCCTGCAGAAACTTAGGCTGCTTTCACACCTGACACATTTGGTCTGTTTTACATCCAGAGTTCATGACTTCAGACTTTTTGTGCAAGTGTGAATACACATGCAAATCCTGTTGACTAAACAACTGTTTATCCTCTACACGTGCCATCATACAATCTGTCCTGCGGTTTGACTCATCCACAAAACAGGACAGCTCCAAACTGCAACAAGCAATTAGGTCTGCAGAGAGGCTCATCGGGACTGACATCGCCTCTGTTCGTGTCCTGTATACGTCCAGGGCCATTGAAAGGTCAGCTAATATATCTGTCGACACGACACATCCTGGTAACAGGTTATTTAGGCTTTTAGCCTCAGGTTGGGGATATAGAATGCTAATGTCAAAACCTAGCCTACACTGAGACAGTTTCAGTCCCCAGGCAAGCCGTCTGCTGAACACAATGAAAATCTCACGGCCAGGGTTGACAGCTAACTTAGCTGGAAACAAATAAGCATATTTGCACTAGCACAGTAAGGCTTCCCTCTTTTTATGTACATGTGCATGTATGTATATATGTATGTATGTATGCGTGTGTAACAAAAAATGTACTGCACACACTTGTAAATACTACGCGTGTCCTTACCCATCCCTCAAGTCCTGACTTGCTAAGTGTTTTTGACATATTTAGGTTTACCGTTTGTGACTATACTTCATAATGCTCGCAATGGAAACCTAAGTCAAATTTCTTACTTGTAGCCACAAACGTGGCAAATTTTGATCTAAATTTTAAAAAGCCAAGGTTTTTTGATTATAAAGATGCGGTTTGGTATTTTTCTAAACTCGTTTCCTCGTCTGCTGACAAGCGTTTATTGGACATAGCATCATTTTTCTGAGTGAATGCATATCTGAGCTGAAAAATATTTAAAATGTAAATACAGTATAGATAAGTAACAGTACATGTTGTGTTTGTCAATTCCCCCCCCCCCCAAGTAAAAATGTGCAAAAAGCCTCCAGCATGCGACTGATTCAATGTAGTTTCAATCGTTTTGAAGGCTTCTCACTTCAACGAAGTGCTGTAAAACACATTGAATTCTGTGGTCGTAATGCAACAACATAGGGAAAAAAAAAAAAAAAGTCGGATGGATTTGAGCATCTTTGGAAGACACTGTAGTCTTGTTTCCACAAAATGACCATGAAAGCTTTTAATTTAAGGCAGAAGAATCGTTTCACCCGATTGCTTTCGAACGCGTGTCAGGACTGATGCTCTTTTCCTTCGGCGGTTGCCTCTGCCTTCAGTCCAGTCTGTCAGAAAGAGAATCCAAACTGCAAACACCACATGAAAAGTCAAAGTGATCTTAAGCAGGTTTTTTGTTCCCGTCAGAAGCAGTGAGTCACATTGCATTTGGTGACACCTCTCACTTGCACAGTTGAGTTTACAGTCTTGTTTTTCCCATAGAGGAGAAGATGACAGCATGCGGCGTGTGACAGCTTATCAAATCAAACCCACATTTCCTCTTTCCCATATGTAGCGCTCTTTCCATGTTGAGATGTCCTCACCGCTAGAGTCTCCTATAGGAAGCTTTTTTCTCTCTCTCTCTTTTGTTCCTACGAGCATCAAAAAGGAGGACGCATGAAGAAAAATAAACATTTTATAATCGAAGGGAGAGAGAGAGAGAGAAAAAACTGGCTACAGATGAACATCTTTCTTTTTATCAAGTGTATCCTTTAACTGCTAAGCTGCGGCTTAGCAGTCAATATTTACTCCGGGAGGTGATTATCGGCGCTAACAACTTCCACGAGCCACAGAATCAGAGTGTGACTTTTTAAAATAAATTGTGGCGTCTTTTAAAGGGAAATTAAAGAGCTGAAATTGTTTTGGCTTTGCCTGGATTTCCCCCGTGACCTAAAAACAGAACACAAGCATCCAAGCATGTTGTCTTTCATCATTAAACTGTCTTTCGAAAAGGCTCCTGAGAGAGAGGCTCCTGGAGCTCAGCGAGAGACGCCTTGTACTTCGAAACATCAAGTGTCGTCAGCGTCTGCTGGGAGGCGCGTATTAGAGTCGTGGACTTGAGCTGAAAGGATCTTTGAAAATAAAAAAAAAAAAAAGATGAAAAACTAAAAGTCTCTCTTACCGTCTCTCTCTCTCTCTCTCCGTCTCTCTCTCTGTCTCTTTCTCTCTATCTCACACACACACAAACTCCACAAACTCGAGATGTGCTGGTTTCCATGTCGCTTTATGCAATAACGCAGGTGATATCCAAGGTCTGGTAAGTGTGCAGATCTTTGACCTTGCTTTCTCACCCTCTCTGCCTCCATTGTGCTCGCAGATCAAAGACGCCCACAGTGCCCCAGGTGGTCTCATGAGTGAAGATACTCACTTAAAGGCAGCTGACAGAGGTAAGTTATTAAACCTCACCACTGTCTTCGCACACACATTTTCTTTGATCCCTATTGTAGAATGTCTTTCTTTATTTTTATCAAAGATCCTCTTACAGTGCAACGCCATAGCTTTTTCCTACTATTACAAATATGGTCCTGTCTGTTATTGCAGTTGATAGCAACCATGCAACCGCAACTCATCCTTTGGTTAAGATATAGCAATTGATCATGAATTCATTTCGCACACAGGGTGAGTGTTCTTTTCAAAGACTCTTGTGATATTAATTATATGGATTTTTCTATGCCTTTCTCCGGAGTTCTAAAGGATGAGTACTAATTTTTAAATTGGCGTAACTGTACCACTTTTATGTGGATGGAAATGTTAAGAAATCAGTCATATTTTGTCCAACATTAAGTTCTGTTGTGTTACGGTATAGAGTGCTATGAACTGTTATATTTATTTGGTTGCATGTAATTTTTCAAAGAAATCCAGCTTGCATACAAAATGCTATTTTTGTTTAAATCACGAATTTACTTTGATCAACCCAGATTTTGTAGTTCATGCCTGGTTGACATCTAAACTGAAGAATCATTGACATCTACACGTGTGAAAAGAGTTACAGTGAACCACAACGAGAGCCATTATGTACAAACGTGGAGCTGTGGTGAACCTTCCCAGGATTGGCTGGCCGACCAAAATTACTCCGAGAGCTCGTTGATGACTCGTGCAAAGTAATGTCAGTGTTCATGATTCAACGGCGGGAAAAAAAAGACCTACGTCTAGTTGACGCCGCAAGATCTTTGTTCCGATTTTTTTCTTTCCAACAATCGTAAGGATGCCCCAATTATTGGTTGGTTCTAAGATAATAATAATTTCTGCAGAGTGTGGTGTGTTGAGTGATCTTTTCCACACAGGAGTATGTTGGGAATGTTCCAAGCTAAAATCGAGGATATTCAACGTCTTGGGTCGTCTCGGCCTGATATCGCGATGTGTGTGGCTGTGTGTTCCCTGGAAACACAGCCTGAATGTGACCTGTAGCCAATCAGAAAGCGAGGTGATGGAAACGCAGAAGACCTTTTTCTCAGTGAAATACACAACCATGTTGGTGTTTTAACCTCAACCAGCCTACAGCTTTTTATTACCAAATCTCCATGAGTTTTGTGGCCTTTCCGCAGCTTTTGACAAAATATTTTATTGCATTAACAGTCAAAAACTTTGAGATTAGAGAAGTGTAACTCAAAGTGCGTAGACCTTGTAAATTATGCATTCATAAAAACATTTGGCACACCCGTTCTAATTAAAGTTTCATAAGGTGCGTATTGAATTTGGATCACCTTAGTTTTGAGGTAAAAACCCTGCTAATGCAGTCGAGTCCGACCTGGGGGAATTGGCTGCATTTGTAGGTGTGTTGCTCCTCTCAAAGGGAGGAGCCAGAGAGCTCTGAGATACTGCGACTATGTTTTTCCCCATATAGAAAATACGAGATAAATGATTATGAGATTTGATTTTAAATCCTCCCATTACTGCTTTTCCAGCCTGCCTCTTTACCGGCTGTGTTTATGGAATCTGTAGAATACGAACATCGCAGAATTTGTGTGATTTTTACAATAAAAGCAGGAACATATCATTCCTAAACAGATGTATAAATGATAAAGATGGCTCCTTTCTTTAAAAAAAAAAAAAAAAGAAAAAAAGAAAAGAAGGGAGAACTACACTGACAATAAAGAAATTACAATTAGCTGAGTTTTCTATTTTGCATCCAATCACGCATGATTGCAGATTCAAGTTGGGGCACAGCTTTTCTGGCAATGCAAGAAGGGAATTCTTGGGGAAAAACGTTTGGTAGCTGCTGTACTTACACAAAAAAAATAAATAAATACAAATTGGTGCATGTTTGAATGTGAAATTGTGACAATGGAAGAGTATCTTCGATGACATATATCACTCAATTTTATACCGTCTTTATCATAGAGGAATAATAAGATAAACTAAGGAGTAGGTATGTCCAAAGCAGGATTGAAGAATAGTCATGCGCTTATTCTCAAAGTATGCTCAAGATATTTCACCTGGAAAGTAGCTGACGCGTATTTAAGAGATTTACCCATTGGTGAGAAACATTCAAGCATACTGTTCTAAGCTCTGCTTTGGATTTAGCTTTCAAAAATATTCAATCACACAAACGGGAGTACTTTTCGTATACCTGGAAGTTGGGTGAATAAAACAGGTTATCAATTCATGGAAGTGGCGTTTTTCTATCCCCCCCGCCCCCCGCACATTTCCCTGCAGCCTCAGTTTGAAGGCTGCAGGGAAATGTGCAGCCCTCGAAAGGAGGCTTCTCCCGATATAGATGTGATGCAGAGAGCTGTTTCCTGTGTATCGTGTTTTGTTTTCATACAGCCAGTTTATTCTCCCTTTTCACACCACCAGCACATTATCTTGCTCCATCTGCTGCCAGGAGACAGAGCCAGGTATTTATGGTGAACATAAAAAGTGAGTGCATTCCCTGTCACCTATAGCCCAGGATTTACAACATATTTGACAAACATTCTGAAAAAAAAAAAAAAAAAAAAGAGAAAGGAGTGTTCAGTTTGTATAAGAGTTTAGATCCTGTCTGTTGTGCAAGCTCCCAGCGGATGGTACCGCTAGTACATGTGCGTGCTGCTCGATGTGTACGTATGCCTCCCCGCTGAGTGGAAATGTGTCGATCTGTCTGCTGGTGGTGCTACATATGTGTCTGCACGCCTGTGTGTATTTTTGGGTGCGTGTGTGTGTGTGTGTGTGTGTGTGTGTGTGTGCGCGCGCACACGTGCGGTGGATCCGCCTGCTCTGAAACACCAGCAACAGATAACAGATGGTCCCCCTGCATTAGAAGTGTTTTATTTCCCCGAGGAAACCAGATATGTCAAAAATAAGCATGTGCAACATTAGTCATTTGGAATATTCATGCCCCCGCCGTCCGACGGTTTCCTTTTCACAGCCAAAATACCACCAGCCCAAATCTCCTAAGAAACGGAGGGAAAGTCAGGGGAGAGAGCAACAACAAAAAAAACAAAAGCAGTCATCAGCTGATGTTGATGGTGTGGGTAAGGGTTGAGGTCCTTCACGTGGTTTTAACATTGGAAATTTATTTTTGGGATTTCTTACCACAGCAATCCCTTGATTAAAAATGGGTTATGGATATTTTCATGTCAAGAATCTCACCTACCCGGCTTCACCGGGCAAAGTAATATGCACACATGTTCATGAACCTGTCTGAGTCTGAATAACCTCAGTGGGTCACGCTTCCCTCTTCCTCTTATCTTGCCATTTTTCTTTGTCGTCGACATGTTGCATCTCTGAAGCTCTGATGCCTTTAATCTCCACCTCCTCTCGGTTCAAGGTATCTACCCCCATCTCCTCACCACTGAGAGTGGTCAGCATCCTTGTCCTTGGCGGCGGACTCGTGTTTGCATCATTATCAAGCCTGATTAAACGTCCGTGTATTTGGAGGTGTTCACCCCACCGGGAGCCAATGGCATGTTTCTTTCCGACTGCAGAAAACATGAATTTTGAGCAGCATGTTTCTCTTCATGGTCCCTCGTGTTCAGGGTTAATTCATGGCACTGTTCGTGAATGGTGTACACACACAGAGAGAGAGAGAGGGAGAGAGAGGAAGCGAGAAATTGGAGGCAATAAAAAGGAGGTGGAAAAGCTACTAAACAGGAGTGTGGTGCTTATCGCACAAATGCAATATAATTTATTCAGGAATATGCAAATCCAACAATCACTCTGCCTTGTTTACCGAAGGGACCTGCTGATTCAGAGACTGAAAGGAGGCTGCCAGAGACGCCGACCTACGGTGTAGACACAAAGGCGCCCAGCGCTAACTCATTTTACCGGTTTTCTTTAAATTGAAGAAATGAGGTGTGTCGGACAATTTCTTGCTCATTTCCTAGATGCTGTGTCCTTCACATGTAGTCCGCCTGTGCTGGCCTGTTGAGAGAACAACTGAAGTTATGCAGAGTTTTGGGATGTGTTGCCTCTAGCTTTCCTGCACCGCTAATTAAATCTTTGGAATTTGCAAACAGCATACAGTATAAAAAGTATATTATTATTTCATCTTTCAGCTCAGGCTGATAGATATTTGTGCCAATAAATATAATTTTGTTTTCGTTCATTAGCAGCCTATCTCAAATAACCGTGGCCCGCAAGAACTCACTGGGGCATCAGTTTGCCCAATGTTTTGAGATATTTTTGTTTTTTGTTTAAATGAGTAAATGGCATAAAAAATGCAATTTTACTGAATGTCAATTGGCTTGACGCTGTGTCACCAGTGTGGTGTAATTATTAAGCACAAACTTTCTACCGTGATTGCTTGATTTTCGTCGTTAACTTTCGGAAACCCTGTGACAACTTGCAACTAGCCCATGTCTAGTAACCAGGTACTTGAATGTTGGAATTTGTAGATTTGTCACTGCACTTTTGATTTTAATGAAGAAATGCACGTAAATCATGTGTCCTAATAAGTCTTGGAGCAAAAAGAATCTTGCTCTCAGCACTGAAATTAACTTTTGGCCATAGGGACTCAACGGTAAAGGTTGGGGTAAAACTCTTCCACTGCCACCGAGGCAGTTCCAGTCACTGATGATGATGTGGTATTTACAAGAACTGCCACAGCCAGATTAACCCCAACAGAGGCCCGAGGGCAAAACTGACCCATGGACTTGTGTTGAACCACAGGTTTCGTCAATTTCCTGTTCATTGAATGCGCACTAGTCAAGATTGACCTTCAGCAGACAAATGGTAGATCTATTATAGTTTGCCTTGAGCCAGAGAAAAACCCAACTTGTGGTCAGTCAATGGAATGCCATGTTGTCTGTTTTGTTTGTGTCGGCTTTGTCAGTGTTGATTGTTGTATCTTTAAGAATTGAATTATGTTTGGATTCGCAGTGGTCTTGGTTAAGAAGAGGATTTTATTAAGAGTGTCATGTTTCAGTATCCACTGGAATCACTCAAATTATGTAAATTACACAAATACATCAGCCTATAACAAAAATCACTTGTGAAATTAGCGGTTTCAGGCAGTGATAATAGTAGTGTAAAAAATAATTCACCCTGATTTTCTGGTATAGTCCAAAAACAATTATTACATTAATTGGCGATTCTGAGACAATTTCTTTGGATTGTTTCCTGTTTCTGTGTTGGTCCTCTGATGGACTGGTGATCAGCTCAGGATGTACAATCAGTGGAGAAGACATACCATAGACCTCTACAAAATATAAACAAATATTGCATCAAAAATCTCAACTTCATATACAACTAATTGGTCTTAATTCCAGAATAAAACTGAACCACAACAACTGTCAGATTTTGAATGGTGTTTCATCTGGGATTCATGAAGAAAGCCGTTCACTGGTCACTGGTGCAGTTTGGGAGTTTTCTGACCGTTTTAAATATTCACAAAACCTTCCCGGGTGTCATCGTTTTTGGAAAAAAAATTAAGCAAAAGTTTGTTTTTTTTTAAATCCATTTTATATGACCTGTATGCCCTCATGTGGATTGGTTGTCAGCAAATTAACAAAGTAGTGGACACGGAGGTGTCATTCCAAGGCCGTATCCCGGTCACACCGATTCCAGGCCAGCGGTGGTCCAAGTAATTTAACATGCCACCCTTGGCTGCTCAATTGCATTGCATATAACGTTGTCCAGATTTGACACCTGGTTTGTACAGTTCTTAAGGATCTGAAGACTGGCGCAATCTTAATCTGTTGTGATGAGGGGCCTTATTGTAACGTCTGCTAAAAATTAATGCTGTGACACGGAGAAACTGGTTCCATTGATTTCAAGATTAAATTTCCTGTTGCGTTGTCGGGGAAGAAGCGCCCTACGAAGTTGGGGACTTTTCATTTTTCTCAGCTATTTACACAGCCCCACTTTTATTTATTCAACCACAGTAATATCCATCTTGACCATATTCTGGCATTAGCGACTGTGGACCAGTTCAAGAAATCCTTGGAAGAAATAATTATAAAGTCTCATTTTGCTTTGCAAAACTGGCCTGTTGGCAAGACAGCTTCTCATTAGATATGCCCGTCAGACTTCACTAGAACACTTCCAAAGAACTAAAGAGCCAAAGTAAAGCAAACCACGGAGACAGGTGATTGCCAGCATTTTAATTATTCTTGTCTCTCACATTGGAATGTGGTAACTTTTACAGCTAAAACTAGCAAAGGAGGCTAGCGGTAATGGTCATTTTTCCATAGAAGATCTTTCTGTGTAAAAAGCTTTGGAAGAGCTCAAGAAAGTTAGATAACACATAGGGCACTTTGACAGCAAAATTAAAGCTGACACATTTCTTTGTAATCCTTTGTTACTGAAAACTTCAAATAACCTAATGCCTTGGAGCTAAATAGAGAATGAACTAGCACTTAATGTAAGTATTTTTAAAAATGCTTAATATCCAAGCCAGTTATTCATAAACGTATTTAGGAATTCAATTTGGAAACTTGAAAAAAGAGAAAAAAATAATGAACATTTCTGTAAATCTAAAAAAAAAAAAAAAAAAAAAGATCAGGGCCGACGATGAAGTCTTTCCAGCAGAGGTAAAGCAAAACCAAATATTGAACTAAGAAGATAGCATTACTCTATATGAACAGTTTGAAACTTGCAGAAATTCTTGATCCATTTTAGTTTTGTCTCTGAAAGGCACGGAGCAAAGTTTGGAAATTTAGCTGAGAAGACGGCCTCGTCTCAATTCCCAAAAGCATCCCCAACTGCCTAGCTGCACAGCAGTTTTGGGGGAAAAAAAATAAATAAATAAAGACGTACGTAAGGGATTTCTCCACTGACAACGCAAGAGGAGAAAAGCTTGCTATGTCATTCCAACCATCTGGAAGTCTGGCTCAGACTTGAGGCTGATGTGTAACTTTTAATTGGAAAGACAGTAGTCGGAGGCAGAAGAGGAGGAAGAAATGATCCCGATGGATAAGGAGGCAATGTCTGCTGCCAGATGGACAAACCTGAGCTTGCTGGTGTGCTTGCCATTCGATTCATGGGCCAATGCAATGTGTGCTGAGCGTTACAAAGAGGCTGGTGGAGAGGTTTGATCTGGCTCAATACAAGTAGCTGGAAAGGCTGCTTTGTAGACAACAGAGACTTAGACTTTTTGGCAGTGTTTAGTTTTAGCCTTAAAAGATTTGACAGAAATATCTTGCAGCTAGCGTAATCCAAAAATCAAGCTTATTCAAGAGATTACACTTCATATAATGGCTCTCTGTATAGACAACTGATTGCCTCTTGATTATAATTGTTGATCTCAATTCTAACAATCTGGATGTATAACCTTTCTGTGAAGCTCTTTAGGCAACATCGAAGCGTTTTTCTTTCAAATAGGCTCAAAAGTTGTGAGTGGTAAAGAGTGAATTTACTTGGAGATATATTTTGGTATTCTTTGGCTACTTTGGAAAAATGTAAAAATTTTCAAAGTAAAAATTTGATTCATGACTATTTAGTAAAAAAAAAGTGTGGATTTCTCAAGTCTAAATATAAAAAAAGGTTAAGATGAGGAAGAAATTCTATTTTTATTGAGTTAAATTAAATGTATTTACATAGTCCTAGTTCAAAAAATGTCAAAACACTTTCTGAATTATATTTGATCTGGTTTTACAAAGATGAAAAGAAAGTGGTTTTAAATTATCATTTGGAACTTAAAACTATTTATGCAGAATTGATCAGACTTTGGTTATTGTAGAGTTGTCAGTGGGGTGGACAGTTGTTTAATGACCAATCCAATACACCAATTGTCATTAAAATCCTTAATTATTATATGTCAATCCCCATTAGCTTTATCTTTCATCGCATTATACCTGCCATTAGCATCGATAATGCATCAAGTTGTTTTTAACCACCATGACATTTTATCATGTATGGGTTCCATGATCTGAAAAAATGCAAATATTAGGAGTCCAAGTTATTTATACACGTTTCATCTTGTTTTTGTAGGCGTAGTTAAAAGTGGAAACTAAAGCTGTACTTGTAGCTCTTTCATTAAAATCTGAAACATGACTGGCCATAAATAGTCTGCTTGCTAATTATCAGAATGAAGATGATAGATTTATTTCTTCTGCATATGGGTAGACATGGGGAAAATGGCGTATGCTATCTCATCCTTATTAGACAATAAGTTTTTTTTTTTCTAAATGTTTATAAAGATACAGATTTTAACTAGTCTCAGTTGACAAATGCTAACACTAACTACAAGTTAGGATATGTGGGTAATTACTGAGTTTGAACATTTTCAACAAGTTAGAAAATGACAATGACATTGGTGTTAACTTGGTAATGTTATCAGTAGCAAGTTCCAACAGCTCAGGATCTGCCTATTATTGTTTTTATAGCTAAACATGGCACTTTCAGGTAGCTGAAAATTATTCCCAAAGCTGAACCAGAGCCCTGGAGGTCCACAATTCTTTTACTAATGTCTCTTGTAATTTGGAAGAGACATTAGTGATCTGAAAGCAGTGTGTTTAAGGTGTTGCCTTTAGATGCATCCACATCCATATGTGCCCCAATTTAGGTCCGATTTTATGAATTACCTTAAAATGCGGCCACAAAGTTATGACACTGTGTCATCCAGGCTTTCCCATTTGGTTAAAACGCAGAAATCTTAGTGTCTATAAATGTAGCAACATTATCTAGAAAACTCGTCTCCCCCATTATTCTGGTATTTTAGTAATAATCCTAGCCGACCTACAAACAGCAAAACCCTTAGTCTGATTTATTGTCTGACAGTGAGAAGCAAAGGTTATGTCTTTTTTGTATATAGTGTATGTAAATAGCAGGTTTGAATTGTACATGGAGTTACCATTTTAGGTTTTAAAATAACCCATCAACTGTTCTCTGACTGCTCCCTCCCCATTACTGCAGTCTCACTTGAGTTTTCGAGTCTGAAGGAAAACCTCCAGAGTGTTGAAGGTGAAACAGGAGTCAGCTCCTGGGTCAAGAGTTTGGCTAATGAGAGTTTGAGTTAAAATTTCAGATGTGTAACGTTTCACCTGCCAGATCCCTTCCACAACTCCCTTCTCTTCCTGCGTTCACTCGTCTCTTCAGGCACCTGTATGTTTATCTTCATTTCACACCGCTCTCACGCCGCATGTTCATTTTTCCCTACTGTTGCCTCCCCCGCTAACCCCTCCGCCCCCCACCCTCCTCACACCTATTCGCCCAACCTCGATCCCCCCCCAACCCCCTCCCCCCGGCATTGCAATTCAATTTGTGCTGTATGTTTCATTCCCTGCTCCGATTTAAATGTATTTCATGTCATCTGCTTTTAATTAACTCTCAGGATATGGCGACGAGGGGAGGAGGCAGACGGAGAGATAAAACCTCTTCACATCCGCCGATGAGTTGTACTGGCAATCATTTACCACTTAGACAGCAGTGAAGAAGCCCCCTTTTTGTTGCCCTGGCAACCAGCGCCTTGGTGATTGATTCCTCGCCAGCGTGTCATCGCTGCAGGGAATATAGAGCGTGTGAGCTTAGCATGCTTGCTACATCTTTCTAATTAAAATGGGATTACAGAGTCATCGTTGTATGTACAAACAAATGCATGGCTGTGAAAAAAATCAATTTCGGTAAATGTCAAGACTGTTAAATACAACTGTGCATAAACAAATGCAAGCAGGCTCCATACACTGATGTGGACATTCTGGGCACAGCGTACTTGGAAATATGTGTTTCCATCTGATTTGTATGTTGGTGTTTGTCGATTGACAGCGTCGGTGCCCCCACCAACCCCCACCAATCCCCCCTCCCGCATCCAGGAGTCGAGCATGATTGACAGTGCATGGATAATGTTATGCAGCTCAAATCACCAGGCACAACAATTAGTCTGTTTGTTTCTGTCTGCTAATCAGAAAATATTCCTCAAATTGCAGCTTAATGTACTTCTTAAATGAACAACGGTTTCTTAATGTAATTGGATTAGGCAAGTCAATCGTATCTGTGTTGTTTCTGCTGTTGTCTCTCAGAGAGCTGAGAGTGTGGAGGGGCTCGGTGTTCCTCTAATACGCAGAGCTGCTTTATTATTTTCACATCCTGCCATGGCTGTTTGCACTTGTGCCATGGGGATGCTGACACACTCTGGTATTATATTTTAAAATATGATTCTACAAATATATGAGTGGGAAATGATTGCGGCTTGGTGTCGATGGTGCAGCAGAGGAAAAACAAACATCAGCAATCTGTTGTGGCTTTTCAGAACTGAAAAAGAATTTTAAATATTTTTTTTGTGATGGCTGTCCTTCATTGTTGTCTATCATGGTATAATAATCATAGTATAGCCATGGCTTCACTAGTTGACTTCAGGTGCAACTCAAAGTCAACGGTGGGTTCAAGCCAAGTCTTAGGATTTTGGAACTGAAACCAAAAGAAAGAAGTGTCTTAAGGTTATTTCAACTGAAGTCCAAGTGAAGTCTAAGGTCTATAACGGGCGATTTCTCAAATCGCATGTATGACTATTGTCTGAATTGCCGAAGGCTGAAGGAGTGGCGTTTGCAAAGCAAGTAATCCAGATATGCCATTCATTTTCCTTGGCACTTGTTGGCTGTACCGCCAAAAGTGAAGTTGATTTCCAGTGTGTATTAATGCCTATTAAAGTATATTTAGTGTATGAACGATTAAATAAGGAAATCGCAAATGTGTATAAGACGTAATTGATCTAGATCATTTTGAAAACATGGGTTTAATATGTCCCCCACCAGCAAAAATGAATCTATTTTGCTAAATGTACCAGAAACTGTGAAATTTGTTAGAAAAAAAAAATCAAACAGGAAGTGTTTTTATTTTGAAAATCCATTGATCTCTTTCTAATAACATAACTAAAACCTGATATTCATCCTGCTTTGACTGTCAATTCCTTAGCCTGATATTGTACATAGGATTTTCTTCACCTTACTTTGAGTTTGTGGATTTGTAAAAATGTTGGATTCTACTTTATGTACTAAATAACACAACGGTGCAATTCCTAAGGTGTAATTGATGTAACATGGGGCCTTAGGCCTCTTCCCAAGCTGTGCACTTTGGCACTGCCTGTGTGTGATGTTTCATTACTGCAGAGGTAATAATAGACCGGGGAATTTCTAATGTGACACCTTTATATACCTTTGAAAGATTGTGCGGAAGCCTCTGACCACTGGCAGAAATAAATAAAATTCATGTTTAGTTGTAAACAGTGGCTATTATTGGCAGATATGTCATGAGACGTACAGTGTATTCAACCTCTGGAATGGAGCAGTTTTATTCCAGCCATTGAAATTCAAAGCAGGTCTACCTGCAGAGAGAGAGAGAGAGAGAGTGGACCGCAAGTACAGCATACATCTACTTTATCATCTCTTGGATTTTACAGGGCTCTCTGAGGCTAACGCACTTCTCACAGAAATGAAAGTGCAGTTACTGCCTTATGAAACGGAGCCCCAGATTAGGCATCAATCACTTTCACCCTTCTTTTGCCCTTTCAGTCTTTACTCAGATTGGCTACCTGACTTTTGTGTGCTCAGCAAACTTGCTGGGTCCTATTTTTTTTATTTTTGCTATACCTTGTATGAGAAATATGAGAACATAAAACAGAGTGAAGGGTTCGATTTGAAGTGAGAGACCTCAGGCAAAACCTGTCAATTTTGAGTGTTTTTATATTTTTTTTTTGTTTGTTTCCATCGCGCATATTTTTCACGATAAAAAAGTAAAAAAGTACTTTTTTTTCTTTTACTTTATATACACGCACCAATTTATTCTGGAAAGCAGATTTTATTAAACAAGATACTTCTCTTTAGTTAGATGAACTTCATATTTTCAAAACTTCAAGAAGATAATTAGTCAGTTTGTATGAGCATAAACTACTGCCCTGTATTAAACTAGCATTCAAGATTGATTGCTGCTCTGTTTCAGTGACCAGATTCTCCTCAGGCTAAACTAGTCTACCACTAACTTTAAAGATGACATGCAGTGTTTGTTTTTTTTTGTACCTCACCATTCTGTGTTCTCTGTTTGGACATTTATTTTTAAAATTATAACACATCAATATTAATGTCATAGTAATATTATGTTGCTGGTAAGTTTTCTTCTACTACTTTAAATGCATTCATCATATTCAAACCTGAGTGCAAGGTCGAACCTGGAAAATAAATCATTAGAAAATTGAATATATACCTTATTTTCCAGACTGTATGATGCACTTTTTCAATTCTTAGGCTGGTCATTAGACTTGCGCTACATATAAATGTTTTTTCCCTCTTCATGGTGCAATTTTAAATGTTAAGTGTTAATTCTTGCTGACTGGCATGAGCCAAGGATTAAGCAACACAGTCTGCAGCTGCGAAGAAAGCTAAACGACAACATTTTTTGCACATCCACCCATTGTCTTTTCCTGCTTATCCTTGCAAGGTTGCTGGTGCCCTAACCAGTATATTATTACTAACTCCAGCCATAAACAAAACTTAATTCACACCATACCTTTAAACCCAACTAACAGAGTGCATTCCAATGAGAAAAATGTCCTTAGTTTCCATAAATAACCTCCCTTTGTTGGTGGAAATGGTTAGAAGGGTCTTCTACTTGCAGTATATACAAGAGCACACACAAAGGTCAGAGATATTTCAAAATCTTGCAAGCTGACAATGGCTTCAAACAGGAAGTCTTTTGGTGCTATTAACTGTAAACCATATCCTACTTGTACCACAGACCGCAAAGGGGACTAAAACATAAATAACGGTTCTGTGGATGATCCATTCTCATATAGCTCCCTTCTAAGGAAGCTATCCAGCAGTTTAATAACTTTACACCTATGCAGCCATGTCTTCAAACACATCGCCTTCATTTCCAGGTGCTCTTGCTTTCTGAGAGGGATTGATAGTGACGGCTTCTTTTCCTTCCTCTTCCTTTTCTTCTTGGGATGTGCGTTAGAAATCCCACATACGTCTACGCATTCAGTGGCGGGTGTTTTGCTCTTCTCCTGAGAGCCGAAGAAAAAAAAACATGTGGGATTTTGTTCAAGCAAAAGTGCAACGGCTTCTCTTGTCTCTCATTTACACCGGCGCCTGGCATCAAGCAGGAGCTGATGAACCAATCTAAATCTGGACCTTGATGATGGAAAATGATTTGGTCACACTGCTTTGCACGTGACTCTCACAAAACCCAGTGCAGACGATAGTGCTAATAGATAATTGCCAACATAATCAGAGGTGACATGTTGCACGATGTTACACGAACAGCCGTTCATTTGGTTGCAACATGGCAATTTAAAGAATGTTTACTGAAGGTAGAGGCTGTTAGTCCCATATAATTCCAGCTAATGTGTTGCATATTGTAGTACTTCAGTATCCTAATGTAATATCTGACATTAAGCCATACAATTAAGGATTGTATTACTTGGAATACCACAACTGCAATAGGACAATGGCAGCATACATAAAAACTGAGCGTTCTTGTCTCCTTTTATCAACTTTCCCCCCTCCCCCCCAAGAAAGCACCAATTAGCATGCAAAAGTCTCCCTCTCTTCTCACTCATACACATAAGTCCACTCATGGAGACACACACCCTCATCATAGCAGTTTTCTGCAGACTTGCACCGCCTCCCTTTGCCTCCCACTCATCCTGCTGATTGGAGTTGTCAGGAGTCAGAGGGTCACAGTAAAGGATGTCAATATGCCTCACTCTGAGACACAGAGATGTGTGTGCACACATTTGCACACCATGCACACACACAGTAAAGCAGCAAAGAGGTGAAGCAGTCAAAGTGGCAGACTGTAATGCAGCTCTGTCTTAAGTGTGTATAAACATTGCACAGTCACCCTGTCCCATCAATGTATTTGACTCCGTCTCCCACTCACCCTGTGTACGGTGAAGTAAAGAGGATTCAATTCATATTCATTATTCATCTGCCACTGCCTCGAGTTTAGTGATTGGATATACTATCTACAATCTGATCAGTCTTCCACCTGCTCAGCCCCAAGGGAGGAACCTGGATTTCTTTTTGCCTTAAAATGGAAGGCTTCAAGTTTCCTTGTAGCACAGAGTATTTATGCATATTAAACAGTGCTAATGTGGCAGAAATAAACCTTTTTCAATAGACGGTTTTAAGCCTTAGAATTACATCACCTTCACTTAGAACATAACAAAGCTCACGACCAATTGATAAGCACATTCACAAATACTAATGAGTCAACAAATAAGCAAATACAACACATATAGGGCACATGAGTGTTTTTTTTTTCCATCTCCCTTACAAAGAACTGTTTGATTCCAACTCAAGCAACTTTGGTTCTTGCGATGTTTAAAGTTTCACTGGATTGTGTTGGGGCTATTATTTGTTGTTACTTCATCTCGTAATCTTAACACGCAGTGTTTCTCCCACACATGGCTTTCAAGTGCAGGATGCTTGATATTAGTGCAACTTTATGCAGATGATGTCTTTCTGGTCCTCTTATCGAGTGCATATGGTCAATAGTTAACTTAAGAAACCCTGATGAAGATTTGCCACTTTATCTTTGATGCCTTGGTCAGTAGCCTGAGAAAGATATGTGGCAAAGTTATGGTTGAAAATGAGCTACTGCCCCTGGTGGTGTAGAGTAGATGTGTCGAGATCTCGCAGACACATTGGAGTTTAATCAAAATTTGCAGCTGTGAAAATTAAAATTTCTGTTTTATTCTATAGAGTAGGGAAATTTACGTTTACTTTTTCATCTTTATTGGCAATATGTCTTGCATTGCTGATAAGTCTGTTTATTTTCTTTAAAATACTTGTTTGAAAGGAAAATACTTCTATGGGTTGAGCATTAGAGTTAAGTTGGACCAATAAAAACTTGCTTTTTTTTTATGTAGTAGCTTTCGACTAAAGAATTGATATCCGTCACTGCAGTGTTACCAGAACAAAAAAACGGTCAAACCCAAATTCTGTTTCCTATTGTGATTAATTCATAAACTACAGACATTTCTCCCCAATCTCAAAATCAAAAAATTGTCTATTAAGCATATATTTGTCATAATTAAAAGCTGTTCAAAACAGCAGAATTGCTATGGGGTTGTTGTAGACCTCAAATAATATAAAGGGGGGAAAAAAAACATTTTAAACTGCATGAAAAGTATTTTGACTTGAGAAGATTTCAAAGCGAATGGTAGTTTAACCTTAAGTTTGAACTGCAACTTTCATGCTTTGCTTTCTTTAGCTCCCCTCACTGAATTAAATTAAATTAAATTAATCATTTAAAAAAAAAATCAAAACTTGTTCTGAGACTAAGGGCAGATTGAAAAACCCTGAATATACTCACTGATTCTCTGCATCCAAATAAGCCTAATTGGGCATTTTGGGTTTCTGTTTAGGACAAAGTCATTTGGATATGCCCCAGATGGAGGAGGCCTCAGGGTGGACCAGGTTCACACTGATTATATCTCATGACTGGCTCAGGAACACCCAAGGGTTCCTCTCACATTAGGGCAGAGTCTGTGGTTTGATATAACCAAACTGGTTATGAATATTTGATAATCTTATGCAACACTTGTTTAAAAATAAATTTTAAAGCGAGAATCTTCAGAATTATGCAAGGCTAGTTTCAGGAATAAGAGTCTTCTGTTTTGGCACAGTTGCAAACCTGCCAAGCCGTGGCCATCCACCTAAACCGAAAGGTGAGGCAAGAGGGTCCATGATAATGCTGGAGAATCTGCAGAGGTCCACAACTCAAGTGGAAGTGTAGATAAACAAGCCCAAGATTAAACTTTTGGGCATGTAAAACACTTTGTTTTGTTAATTTTGCCAGCAAAAACAAATGGACAAAACACTGCAAACAAATCTGTCAAAGCGAACCAAACTCAGCAACCAAACAATTTCCAATTTCCTCCTCCTCACTGCAGTGTATCGACTGAAGGGACAGACAGGTTCTTTACCTGCCGGTTGTGTCTGTCCCCCTCTCTGTTTTTACACAATTGTATGATTCCATATTCACATAATTGGATACAAGTCCACCATGTTACTAATTAAAACAATGCTCTGCCGTGAGCACAATAGAGCCACTGAGAGTGAGAGCCGAGCAGCGGAAAGGGAAAAAATGGAGAGCCGGCTCTTCTCTTTCACTGATCTCTATATGACCCATCACTGATTTCCAACCAGTTTTATATGTGTTGCTGCTCCACTACAGCTGATTCAAATGTGCCAACCTTCCCACTCACTATGTTTAAGTTCTGCAGAGGCCTGCTAACGAACCATCATTTGATTTAGATGTGTTGAACCATGAGAAGTAATTAGACAGACTGACTTAGGACACTACTTATCAAGCTTTTCTTTTATTGTTATTGTTAAAAATGCTCAGTAAAACTCTTTGCAAAGGAAAATTGGCAAAGTATCCATTGTCTAGATGTGCAAAAGTAGTGGAGATGCATCAACAGGTACAGATTCTTAGTTTTATCTTTTATCATTTAATTGCCACTTTTCAGTTAATCACATCTTCTGCTGGTCTATCACAGAAAAGGGAGAAAAAAAAACCATCTGTAGTTGGTGGTTAAAATGTGACAAAATATGGACCCCTTAATATCAATCACTGTTTTCTCGCTTTTCATACCTCCTGGCTCTATAATATTTGGCATCAGGCAAATGGTGAAACAACCACTGTAAAGACCATCTCAATAACTGTTCGGACGGTAGCAGAGCCTGGCAGAAACAGAAAACGATGATTGTTTGACAAGACACGGGCCGGGCTATCTTTATCTGTATCCAAAAGCAGACAGCCACACGCAGAAGCTCACAGGCAGTTTGCTCACAAATCGTTTTGGGCACCTGTCATGCTCGATTACAATTAGCAAGCGGACATCTAAATAATTGCCATCAGGCTCTGTCTGCTGTATCAGTGTTGCCCCGTTCCTCGCCTTTAGTCGTGGTATTGTTTAAAGGGCCAGCGAGCTTTTACAAAGCCAGCGCCCTCGGCGAAGTCCAAAGCAGTGGTGCTCAGCCTGCGACAGCATCTGGAGCACTGCAAATAATTAACTGGCACAAGAAGGTTTGATGTTGGTTTCACCATTTGTTTTGTCCACACTTCTCCCTGAATGGCACAGACACACACACACATACAGAGATGCATGCACATACAGGAAGCTTTTGATCATCACTGAGACGCTGCCAGGAGATGGGGAGGTAACACTCATCCCACCGGGGATTACGAATGGTTGTAAAAGTAAATGAGGCAGATGGGTCTGTGTCGGAAAATTAAAAAAAAAAAAAAAAAACCTTTGAGAAATGACAACATGCTGAATTCAATCACATCTGTAGTTTAAAATTAATCACCATCACCAACTATGAGAATAATATTAGTAATAAAAGCAAATGTCGAGGTGATGGATTCGACTGCAACATGTGCTGCCACTCTGTTGGTCAAAATTTTGTTAAAGTGCTGTCATCCTTTTCGTTTTGTGCGTTTTGAGAGTGTGTCAGATCTGAGCTTGCTGCTATAAAAGGCTGCGCTCCAGGGCCGGTGAGAGCTATCCCAGAGTGTATCGCCAGCCGTTGCGTGACGACTTGACTCACACTTGTCGTTCTTCCCTCTTCCTCTTTCCCCTTGATTAGGCTGCAGTGTGGAGAGATATGTCAGAGCGGCGCACGCATGCGTGCGCACGCGTACACACACACACACACACACACACACACACACACACACACAAGCCGTTTTCGCATAAGAGTTGTTGCCTGTGGGGAGACCGAGGGTTAGTCCACCCTGCTCATCTCCACCCAACCCCCCTACGTTTGAAACCTGAGGGTGTGTGGAGTTTATTGCTGCTCAGCAGCGCCCTCTCTGGCCTTAATGCTACTTTCCTCAGATTGAACTACGATTCCTTTCACTGCATTGAAATCTTACCAGTTCCCAACAAACGTCATATCAAAGAATTTTATCATTCCGATCAAGTTAGATAGAAATTATAAAGATGATCTCCCTATCTTCCATAAGGAGATTATGGAAATTCATCTTCCTAATTTCCATAATTTCCAAATTTATAGTTATCATAAAAATGGTAATGTCTTGTGCAATTTGATTCAGTTGTAACTTATGATCTGAAAACTTTGTTACCCTCTTTACCCATTTATTTTTGGGCCAGTTGACTCTGACAGATTGTGACTCCAGATCAAAATCAAAATATTTCTAAGTGACTTTCTTCTTGTAGATATTATAGATTGGTGTTGCTTAACAATAGATGAGTACAATATAGAATATAACATTGTCATCATTTTGATGCCGAAAACTGATTCATGATCAGTTTAAAACACCCCAAGGCTGATGCACCATTTTATACCTGAAAACGACTGATACCATGCTGAGATCTACACAGAATCCCCTGGGTTTTACTTTATTATTTATTAATGGTTTTGATTTGATAAGCTTGAAAAGAGATGATTGATTTATTGTCATTTTGTTTTAATTTTCATACATGGACATCTTCAGTTTTTTACTCACAATATTATAAGTCCTGCTGCTCTGTACCTCAAAGTGTAATATTAAGAGAATGACAAGCCTGTAATAATTTGATTAAGGCCAAGATGCACTGTTTACATCCAACTCTTCAAGCTCCAACCCAAATGTTTCCTGACATACAGGCTCCAACTCAACTCTTAATTAGTCAGGCTGTCAGCTGTTGTAACCAGCTAGCAGTTAGCTGCTTAGCATACATGCCACATGTAGCTTAGCAGCAATAGTTTATAAATGCGTTGCCCTAATAGAAGTGGTGCCTCATTTTTTCCACACTATACTTGGCTGTGTCTTATTCATCTTAAATATTCCCAAAAGCTATGTTTTTTTCTCTCTCTTTTAATCAAGGGAAAATTGTAGTTTTCCTTTTTACTCTGCAAACAGGCGTAGGAAGGTCAGCACTGCATTTTTCTGTCCCCAAGCACTTTCTCTGGTATCTCATTGAACAAACTTAAGTATTACTTTCAGTCAGACTACAATTTAATCGGTTTTGAAAAAAAATATATGGCAAGGTTCTCTTTTACATGGGTCCATGTATGTTGTTAACATTTCTTTCATTTTTGTAGCTCTATGCAACTTATTTAATCTTTCTTTAACCTAAGCTAAATGCAAAGAGTTCCATAAACAAAGTCTTATTGATTTATAGATTGATTTTTCTGGTTTGGTCAATAGTCTCTCCTATCCACTCTTAAATCCGACTTTAAACCTTCACACAAACACACTTCATTCCCCCTGACTCACTTGCTCTGCAGCTTACCCGACTCACACTCAGGCTTCTTCTGCTGTTATCTCTGTGCACAGTAGTGTCAGCATGTCTGAGTGTGAATGCAGTTGCGCTTGTTTTGTCTTTGTCTCCCTTGCCCTCTATTTTGCTGATGTGTCTGACACATCCTGTGAAGGCCTGTTTGGAGAGACATTAGCATAGCATTGCTCGGAATGAAACAGAGAGGACACAATGAGGACTGTCTCGTGGTTCCACTGACTTTTCTGTGATGAACCCTTTAAGTGGCAGGGCATGGAAAAGCCTCTTTGCTCCTTCAGCTCAAGATCTGCAACAGCATTGCAGGAATCAGAGGCGACAGTTTCGTTATTTTGTCTGAGCAACGCACTCAGCCCCATCCTGTTTGTGTACTCCATTTTCCTTGATGCCTGCTCAGCAAGCTCTCTCTGTGGTGCTGACTTAGACGGAGCAAACTCGTCGTGTCCACAGTCCTGCCATCAATGCTCCTGCTTCAGCCGCTGCCCGCTGAGCTACAGCTGACTTGTGTTGCCTTTTCGTCTCTTTACCCTTTGTGCTGCCTCATCTGTTTGTAGCAGAGCTTGTGTCGTCCACCG
This sequence comes from Poecilia latipinna, assembly GCF_001443285.1. Taxonomy (NCBI): domain Eukaryota; kingdom Metazoa; phylum Chordata; class Actinopteri; order Cyprinodontiformes; family Poeciliidae; genus Poecilia; species Poecilia latipinna. Next base: position 383,283 of record NW_015112977.1, read on the forward strand.
TGCTCACACCGCCGGTTTGGGCTCCAGTAGCTGCCCATCAGCCGCTTAACAGCAGGCGGAGTCAGTCACTGCAACAGATTAGAAACCGCCATTCTGGACCCACCATCTAGACTCTTAAGACAATATTTTCTCTTTTCCTCTGTTCAGTACTTTGACTCTGTTTTCTGCAGTGGGGTGGGTGTCACCAGGGGCTCCAGCAGAGCGCGGCAGTTTCAGTTGACCGGGTTTTTGCTCCGTCTCCTCCTGTGTGGTCTAATCAAGCCTGGAGCACCTGAGTTCTTTTGCTTCCTCGGTGCTCCAGTTTCCTGAACGCAACACTTCGATGTTATTTCAAGAGTCGAACCTGGTGAAACTTTAAACCCGGGGTGAGCTTGTTTTCGCTTCCAGAGGGCCATATTAACTTAGTTAAACCAACCGAAAGGGCTGTTTGTTGAACTGTGGAAAAAGAAATCTTTCAGGGGGCTTTTGTAACAAGACATGTTCAGTGGTTTTCCTGCTTTTC